>NC_133648.1:70373006-70679445 GCF_009905375.1 Apium graveolens | reverse complement strand
ATTTATTTATAAATAAATAATTATCAGCCATTATTAATTAATTCCTCCACCATTAAATCATTCTCTTTTATGGTGTGACCCTGTAGGTTCAATATTAAGCCGGTAGTAGAAATAAATAATAATAAAACTATTTTATCATTATTTATATAAATTCTCTAATTCATTAAATATGATTAATTAATTAATCATATTTATTCTACATCGTGAGGGATACTTCTCAGCATAACGCGACTATCCGGATAATACAAATTCACTGCTTAGAATACCAAGAACCTATTCAGTGAATAGTTACCGTACAATTAATTCCTTCTACCCTACAATGTCACGATTGAATACAAGGCATGGAACTTGTGTCAAGCCTATCTTATTTAATCACTTGCTTTCCCATTCACTATGCTTAGTTCTATTTAATGTAAATTAGAAACTCCTTTCTAATTTCATTCACTCTGGCCAGAGATTCCTGAACTAGCATAAGTGGATCAGCATTGAACATTCTCTTCCTTTACTGGAAGGGGTAGATCCTTTATTGATCATACACTATCTTCGTGTATAAATTCCTATACCCAGTAGAGCCCTTATAATTGTCCCTGGAGACTAAGAACTAAACCAAAGCATAGTTCAGTATACACAAGATGACTATGATGACCTCAAGTCTAAGGATACTTGTACAACTATCACTATATGAACAACTACTGACACGTGAGTGAACTCCATCAGTTGTTCAGCTGTGCGAGTCATGTTCAGTGAACTTATTCTATAATAAGCACCGACATACTAGCTATAGTGTCACCACACAAATGTCTATGAGAACAGACATCCTTCATAATGAAGCAAACATAGTATATACCGATCTTTGTGGATTATTAATTACCAGTTAGTAATCCTACGACCATGAACTATTTAAGTTTAGAGTTATCATCTTTTAGGTCTCATTATTATGATCTCATCAGAATCCATAAAAAGCTTTACTCTAAACTGTGGTATATCTTATTTAAACACTTAAATAGATAGAGCCCGCAATAAAAACAAAATAAGTCTTTTATTAATAACAATAAAATCAAAAACAGATTACATAAAAGTTATTCCTAAATCCTCATACATGATTGGACTTAGGACATATCTCTTTTAATCTCCCACTTGTACTAAAGCCAATCACTCTAGTATCTAATACCCATCTTGTCTTTATGACGATCAAAGTGACTTTGAGAAAGTGGCTTTGTTAAAGGGTCTGCTATGTTGTTATGTGTGTCAACTCTCTCGACGTTGACATCTCCTCTTTCAACAATCTCTCTAATCTGCTGAAAGCGCCGCAGGATATGTTTGGAATTTTTATGAGACCTAGGTTCCTTGGCTTGTGCTATTGCTGCGTTGTTATCACAATACAACATAATAGGCTCTTCAACGCTAGGAACAACTCCCAACTCAGAAACAAATTTCCTCATCCAAACGGCTTATTTGGCAGACTCACTTGCAGCTATATATTCTGCTTCTGCTGTGGAGTCAGCCGTTGTCGACTGTTTGGAACTCTTCCAAATTATCGCACCACCATTCAGAGTAAACACGTACCCTGACATGGATTTGCTATCACTTTCTGATTGAAAACTAGAGTCAGTATAACCCTCTATTTTTAACTCAGATTCACCACCAAAACAAGAAAAATGTCCTGAGTCCTTCGCAAGTACTTAAGGATGTTTTTCACTGCTTTCCCGTGGTCTTCACCTGGATTGGACTGATATTTGCTCGCCACACTAATTGAATAAGCAACATCAGGCCTTGTACACAACATCGCGTAAATGATAGATCCTATTTCTGAAGCATAAGGAATCTTACTCATACGCTCTCTTTCCTCAGGTGTCTTAGGAGACATTTTCTCGGAAAGGGACACTCCATGGCTCATCGGTATGAGATCTCTTTTGGAGTTTTCCATGATAAACCTTTTAAGCACTTTCTGGATGTATGTACCCTGGGTAAGACCTATCATTCTTCTAGATCTATCTCTATAGATCTTCATACCGAGAATGTAGGATACTTCTCCCAAGTCCTTCATGGTGAAGTTCTTTGATAGCCATACTTTGACTGATTGCAGCATCAGTATATCATTTCCTATCAGAAGTATGCCATCTACATACAATACAAGAAATGTTACCGCGCTCCCACTAACCTTCTTGTAGACAAATGGTTCATCTATGTTTTTGATAAAACCAAACTCTTTGATTGTCTCATCAAAACGGATGTTCCATCTACGAGAAGATTGCCTTAAACCATATATGGTTCACAGCAGCTTACACACTAGGTGTTAATTTCCCTTGGAAAGAAAACCCTCTGGCTGTGTCATATACACTTCCTCCTCAAGTTCCCCATTGAGGAAGGCTATTTTCACGTCCATTTGCCAGATCTCATAGTCGTAGTAAGCAGCAATCGCAAGAAAAATCCGAATTAATTTTAACAGGGCTACATGCGAAAAAGTTTCATCAAAGTCAATCCCTTGCCTTTGTTTGAATCCTTTTACCACGAGCCTGGCCTTATAGGTCTCCACCCGGCCATCTGCTCCAATCTTTCTTTTGTATACCCACTTGCACCCAATAGGCTTAACACCTACAGGCACCTCAACCAGAGTCCATACTTGGTTGGTATACATAGATTCCATTTCAGATTTCATGGCACTATGCCATTTCTCTGAGTCAACACTACTCATAGCCTCATTGTAGGTCATAGGGTCGTCATCATCAATGATTGACAACTCATTGCCATTCTCAATGACAAGGCCATAATACCTCTCAGGTTGGCGAGACACTCTCCCTGTCCTATGAATGGGCTGTTTCACAGAAGGTTGTTCAGTCTGAACATGTGTTTCCACTTGATCCGTAGTAGTTTGTGCTTCTTGAACTTCATCAAGTTTAATTTTGCTCCCACTGTTTCCTTCAAGGATAAACTGCTTTTTGAAGAAGGTAGCATGTCTGGAGATAAACACCCGATGATCGGTTTAAAAGTAATACCCCAAAGTCTCTTTAGGATATCCCACAAAATTATATTTTACGGATTGAGATTCCAGCTTATCTGGGTCAACTTTCTTGACATAAGCTGGACATCCCCAAATCTTAACGTGTTTAAGACTTGGTTTCCTTTCTTTCCATATCTCATATGGAGTTTGAGGAACAGATTTGGAAGGCACCTTATTTAGTAAATATGCTGAGGTTTCCAATGCATAACCCCATAGGAATATTGGAAGATTCGCATAGCTCATCATGGACCGAACCATGTCTAACAAAGTTCGATATCTCCTTTCAGATACCCCATTCAACTGTGGAGTATATTGAGGAGTCCACTGGGAGACTATACCATTTTCTTTAAGATAATCTAGAAACTCTCCATTCAAGTATTCACCACCTCGATCTGATCGAAGAGTTATAATACTTTGTTTGGTTTGTTTCTCCACTTCATGTTTATATTCCTTGAACTTTTCAAAGGCTTCAGACTTATGTTTCATCAAATACACATATCTGAATCTAGATCTATCATCTATGAAAGTAATGAAGTATGAAAATCCACCCATGGCTTGCATAGACATTGGTCCACACACATCTGTGTGTACCAATCCTAGCAAATCTGCAGCCCTTTCTCCATGTCCACTAAATGGAGATTTGGTCATTTTACCCAATAGACAAGACTCGCATGTAGGATATAATTCAAAATCAAAGGGGTCAAGTAACCCTTCCTTATGCAATGTCTGCAGTCTATTTTCACTAATATGACCAAGCCTATAGTGCCATAAATAGGTCAGATTTTCATCATCTCATTTTCTTTTATTAGTTTGTTCAATCTGAAGTAAATCATGCTCTACGTCACATACATACAGACCATTCTTTAAAATACCACGTCCATAAAGAAAAATATCTCTCAGAATGGAACATTCATTATTCTTAATAATAAATGAAAAACCATCCAAATCCAACATAGGAATAGAAACAATATTCTTCACAATAGAGGGAACGTAATAACAATTATTCAAAATAATAGTCTTGCCCGTAGGCATATGTAAACTAAATGATCCTACAGATATGGCACCAACCCTTGCTCCATTGCCCATACGTAGAATCACCTCATCGTTTTTAAGAGTCCTACTTCCATTTAGTCCTTGCAACGAATTGCAAATATGAGAACCACAGGCGGTATCTAATACCCAAGTAGAAATTTGACCTAGTGACCTATTAACTTCGATCATGAACATGCCTGAATCAGAAGCGGTAGTCTCACTACCCTTCTTCTTCTTCAATTCTGTAAGGTAAATCTTGCAGTTCCTCTTTCGGTGCCCCAACTTGTTACAGTGAAAACAAACAGCTAAATTAGGACCAGTCAAGTTGTAAGCATCTAGTATGCTCCGGAGTGATAGTGCAGAAGACATAACGAATATAGTAAATCTGTAAATGATAAACACATAACAACACTTAGCAAATATTCGATTTCATTTCAAAACACTATATGAATCAGGTCTTTATTCATAAGTGGCTCCCACTAGTTTATCTAATTTATACAACCCCTAAGTGAAAATTAAGCATTCATAATGCTAGTGGGAATAGGGATCCTACATTCCATTACACAACCTCGGCTGTAGCACGAAACGTCATGTGATGTTCAATAGGCAGACAACTCTTATCAATTACATCTTATGTTATTCCCTAATATAACTTTAGCCTCTTGAATAATTGAGTCACGGCTGTGGCATGACAAACTCAATATTCTAAGTCAAGTCTAACCCAACATTTCGTACAATTGAATCAGTCTCCAACGGCCCACAGCTGTAGCACGTAACGACCTTTAGATTCTAATTCAATGTACACATCTCTATGTAATGGACAATTATTTCTTATTTCGAAATCAAAGCCCTCGGCTGTAGCACGAAACGACAATGATTTAAAAATAAGAACCACTTTCTATCATGTTGGAAGGCTATGACCGACACAAGCCCGTTGTGTCATTGGCCAATTACTACTTGATATTATTTAATTTTAGAGGGATTATATTACGTTACAATCATAATCATATTATAAAGAGATTCTTCCTTTTAAATTAAATATTTCAAATCAACAATCGATAATCAGATGATTCCCAGATCGGGTGGAGCATTGTCAAGAGGCGCCACTTAATAACCCTTTCTTACAGATAGAAATCTGTTGTTGACAGAATCATCCTTTCTCTTAATATTGAAAATTCATATTTAATTACGTGTTTCATAAACATAAGAATCTCATGATTGTATTCATAATATTATTGTTAAGGCAAAAAAGATTCCTATTCTAGATTTTCTAGAGCACGCCTTATATTGATTTAAGTTCACCTAAATCTATCATCGCATGGTAAACATAGGCATATATCTCATATATAAAAATAAATAAACAAGTAAGCATGCAAGCAATTATCATGTCACACATTGATATAATGATGTACTAATTTATTATAGCATTTAAAAGCAATTAAAATAATTAAAACATGCTTTAAAACACTTTCGGGAATATAAACAGTTCAAAACTATTATATAAAAAATATTTGACAATTCAATTAGATCCATCTCGGAAAAACGAATCCAACGATATATTGTACGCCCAAAACGGAGTTACGAAACTCCCAGAAATCAAATTTAAAATAAAATAGATGGGCTGTAACGCATTACAGGAAAGCGTTACAAGCCCTGTAACGCATTCCGGTAATGCGTTACAACCCTTTTAAGCCATTAAAAGGTGTAACGCATTCCGTGAATGCGCCACAGGGTGTAACGCATTCCCGGAATGCGCGACACCCCTATCCCGCGTGCCCTGCAGCCTGTCAGCGTCTTCCTCTTTTTTTTATTATAAAGCAGCCGCCGTATAACACCCTCCAAATCCGGGGTATAGATTTGGGGCATTATTAACAACAATTACCAACTATACCTGCACAAGCGGAATATTAATATAATAATTACCCCGAACTATCACTACTCAGGATCTTTTAAGGGTTGAGGTTGGAAACAAGAATCATGCACTACACTTTATTACAAACCCAACTAAATAAAACCTGTCTCAAGAACTCTCTTTATTACAAAACTTTATTCTATCTACAGTTTCACTACGCAATCTTTTATTCAAACTACACAAAACTTTTATTCAACCCAACATTACTACTTATCCTGCTACACCTGATCTGGCAATTCAAAGCTCTCTTCGGGAATAGGAAGGAACACTCTTGGTATAAGAGGGTCCCGCTGCTTGACTCGCTTCTTGACTATGCGGGTCCTGATGGGTTTCATTCTCTATCTTAACTGTAAAACAATAGGAGTGACAATAAAAGAAATGAGCCAAAATTGCTCAACAAGCCTGCAACAATATATATATATTATAAAGAGAGAGAAATAAATGAACCAATAAGCTGCTGGTTTGAATAACCATCTGTATCTGTATATGATAATAATTTGCCAATGATGGCGAGTGCCAAATGAACAAGACTGGAAACAAGAACCAACATATGCACTATAATCTGCTGATCAGTCAGAATATAGTACAGATCTATACCCAACTACATAGACCCAACCAACATAAGGAGTACTCAGGCAACTATGGCCTATTAATTAATGGTCTGGGAAAAACCCAACCTTTATAGTAACCATCCAGTCCAAGGCTGAGCATCCGGAACAATCGGTATGCTATTGATATATCCCAACACCAGGATATACCAGAATATATGTAACAAGGGTAAAGGAATTGAAATATGAACAGGGAATTCAATAAATTGGGTAAATCAAGAATTGAAATGAAATGGAACAAGTGATAATAAATGGGTAACAGTGTATATGAACAATAATTATCAAAGAGAATTGATACGATAGAAAGGAAATATAAATCACTATTCTGAATTTAGAATAGGGGAAAAACTTGCCTTGTGCGTACTTAACCTGGTTTAACTTACTGCCTTCTGACCCTAGCTTGCTCTGCCTTGCTAACACTGAACAAATCATGGAAAGATAGGTGTTTAGATAATTTACTACATACGTGTATCTTGAATTGATATCACGCAACCTTATCAGTCTACCCATGCGTTTCTATCTGACTCGCATATATATACATATATTTACACAACACATTTATGCACATAATCACATATAACACGTAACACATAAAGCACATAATTAATTTCTATATTTATAATTATTTTTAGAATCAATTCCGGGCTTATACCTGCATTACTAGTCGTATCTGATTTTATTATAATTTTTCGGGATTTATTCGGCTCAATTATATCCCTACTAGGACCTATGAACTATCAATTATCACCAACCCACTCTTTTTCAGAAGAAATTATAACTTACAACTATTTTTATTGGATTCGTCTCATTTTTCTGAGTCTAGGGGTCTTCGTTTCACTTAAATCGGACTAACGGTTGAATTGTTATGAATTAAATACGGATGATTTAATTTATTATTCATTATAAATAATTATTACAACCTTTTAAATCCTAAAATAATTTTTAAATAATTATTTAAGAAAAATTAAAGTCAAAAATAATTTTTTTATAATTTTTGGAGTTAAAATGAAGAAGTTACGATTTATTGAAAATTATGTGATTAATTATTGAAATAATTAATCACTTAATAAATAAATAACTAATAAATAATTAATAGATAATTATTTACTAATTTAAAATAATTAATCCCTAATTATTAGGATTAATCACAATTTATTATAATATTTATAACTTATCGATATTTATTCGATTAGATCGATTATTTACAAATAATCAATCGATTTTATTAACGGATACGCTATTTATCGAATATCTACTATGTGCTCGAATTATAATCTAACTCAACGATTAATTACTCGTATAAATACGAGCTACTCGCAATCCTCATATAATTATCGAACTTATTACATTATTACTGAAACTTATACGATTCGTTAATCCATTAATTATCGGTATTTAATTATACGATACAAATAATCACTACAATATTATTCGAATAACTATCGCTCGAATAATAATTCTCATTATCGAATCATTACTCGTAATAATAACTAATTATCGAATTATTAATCATATTATTTAATTATTTTTAATCCTTATTTATTAATTAATTACCTAATTATTAATTAATTACCTAATTATTAATTAATTACCTAATTATTAATTAATTAGATAACTAATAAATAATTAGATAAATAATTAAATAATTAATTAAATAATTAAATTCGAATTTATAAATTAATAAAATAATTTAGAAATTAATAATACTATTTTTCAGAATATAAAACTAATTTTTAATTAATTATTAGAATTTTTAAAATGATTTTCTGATTTATAAAATATAAATTAAATAATAGAAAATCCAGAAACAAAAATCTGGAAATGGTTTCAGGGTTGAGGGGATCAAACCCGGGTCGAAACCGGGTTGCAACCGGGTCGTCCCCAACCCAAACGGGTCGGGAAGAACACCGGCCAAGAACCCAGAACCCGACGCCGGTGTTTGATTCCGGCGGCCTTGAATCGAACAAACGAACCATGAAGGGACCTCGTTTCCTTGCGTTTTCGACCAAGAACAACACCAAAGCAACGTACCGTCCTTCCTCCTTCTCCCTTCATCGTTCTACAGCCGGAAACACAAAGAAGACCGCCGCGGCGGCGGTTCTCCGGCGACGTCAAAGACAACACCAAATCGCATGAAACTTGTGCCGTTCGACTCCCTATCCGACGATCTAAACGTCTATACTAACAGAATCATCAAACAACTACTCAATCACAAAACCCGAATTCAAGAATAAACCCGAAAATAATAAAATTAAATTCAAGTAATCCAACAACAAAATCATGTACATAATCAGAAACTACGATTCTTGGGCTTCAATTTGACTACTTACACTTCGATTTCTGACACCGGAATCACGTTCAAAAGTCCGATTGATTCTGCTGCTGTTCTTCACAAAAACCCTAACCCTAATTCCCTTTTTCTTTTTCTTTTTATTTTCTGATTTTTAAGTATAATTAACTGATTTAATTAATAGTAATTCAGGTATTTATATTTATGAAAATAATACCCCTAAGTAAAATTAAGGGTCTAATTACACTCCTAATAAAAATATTTGGCCCCAATTTTTTATAATTTTTGGGTATTAATAATGAATTTTTAAATATCCAATAAATATAAAATAAATACTAAAAATTCCCAAAAATTGTGAAAAATACAAAAATACAAAGAAAAATGATATATGATAATTTCATGATCATATAAAAATAAAAATGTAATTTTTGTGGGGTTTTTGGTACCCGAAGGGGTCCGGAAAAGTCGTTTTTCGCGAAAAAGGTCAATTTGTAAAACGTCTAGGGGTTCAGAATAGCGATACGGTATAGGGCATTTTTGGCAAAATAGGGCCAATGATTTTGTGTGAAATACGGGCTTTTAAAACATAGTTTTGAACTGTACATGTTTTGATATAATATATATAACTGACGATAGAACGCTCAATAAATATCCAAAACACGTTTGGATCAAAACAACCAACACATAACACATAGCAGTTAAGGTTCAACGACTTAACACATTTAATCACATAATAATACTCATAATTATTATTATTATAATATAATACAAGCGTAATTCCTCGGTCGTTACACGCCGCCCATGGAATTCCGTGCCGCCAACATCAGTACAGACTCTACTTTATTCTTCAGCAAAACAAATATATATATACTATATATACATATATTTAATTACGAATTTAATTAAAACAACTTCAAAAATTCATAACAATTAATCCATACATCATAAAATTATGAAATTTTTATCACAGATCTATATGCATACAACCTATGCTCTGATACCATTGTAGGATTTTATCTATCATGGAAGCATGGTAAAACAATTTTTAGGATATAAAATCCATATAAAACGCATACAGATCATGAATTAAATCGAGGGATCGTTTGTAACCTTTAAAAGTGATCCAAGAACCACGAGCGGAGGTCCCTAGCAGCTGCTCCTCAAGTGTGAAGCACTCCACCGGTATCCACCAAGAAATCGATGTAATGGAGGAGGAGGAGGTGGAGAGAATTAGGGTTTTGTCAATTTTTAGGTTGAGGCAAAAATAGGGTTTATAATGGTATATTTATAGGCAAAATTTTCAGCTGAAAATTTTTCCATAAAATATTATTATTATTATTAACCCTTTATTATTCTCACTAATAATTAAAACACCTTTTAATTATTAATCCTTTTTCTAAACACTTTAGAAATAATTCTCTCACTTGATTTAATTTCCAAAAATTAAATTCTTAATTAATAATATTAAGAACTTTTTCTTAATTAATTTATAATCAATTAAATCTCATTTAATCAATTATTAAATTTGCCAATTAATTATTTATTTTATAAATAAATAATTATCAGCCATTATTAATTAATTCCTCCACCATTAAATCATTCTCTTTTATGGTGTGACCCTATAGGTTCAATATTAAGCCGGTAGTAGAAATAAATAATAATAAAACTATTTTATCATTATTTATATAAATTCTCTAATTCATTAAATATGATTAATTAATTAATCATATTTATTCTACATCGTGAGGGATACTTCTCAGCATATCGCGACTATCTGGATAATACGAATTCACTGCTTAGAATACCAAGAACCTATTCAGTAAATAGTTACCGTACAATTAATTCCTTCTACCCTGCAATGTCATGATTAAATACAAGGCATGGAACTTATGTCAAGCCTATCTTATTTAATCACCTGCTTTCCCATTAACTATGCTTAGTTCTATTTAATGTAAATTAGAAACTCCTTTCTAATTTCATTCACTCTGGCCAGAGATTCCGGAACTAGCGTAAGTGGATCAGCATTGAACATTCTCTTCCTTCACTGGAAGGGGTAGATCCTTTATTGATTATACACTATCTTCGTGTATAAATTCCTATACCCAGTAGAGCCCTTATAATTGTCCTTGGAGACTAAGAACTAAACCAAAGCATAGTTCAGTGTACACAAGATGACTATGATGACCTCAAGTCTAAGGATACTTGTACAACTATCACTATATGAACAACTACTGACACGTGAGTGAACTCCATCAGTTGTTCAGCTGTGCGAGTCATGTTCAGTGAACTTATTCTATAATAAGCCCCTACATACTAGCTATAGTGTCACCACACAAATGTCTATGAGAACAGACATCCTTCATAATGAAGCAAGCATAGTATGTACCGATCTTTGCGGATTATTAATTACCAGTTAGTAATCCTATGACCAGGAACTATTTAAGTTTAGAGTTATTATCTTTTAGGTCTCATTATTATGATCTCATCACAATCCATAAAAAGCTTTACTCTAAACTGTGGTATATCTTATTTAAACACTTAAAATAGATAGAGCCCAGAATAAAAACAAAACAAGTCTTTTATTAATATCAATGAAATCAAAAATAGATTACATAAAAGTTATTCCTATATCCTCATACATGATTGGACTTAGGACATATTTCTTTCACAGGGTAGAGGTCAAGCTCAGAGTAAATAAAGCAGCAAAGTGAAACTTAACTCTGATGCAAGCAAATCTTCTACTCAAAAGAAGATAAGTTCTGAAGCTGCTCAAACTGATGATCTGATAGTAAGTACTGAAATTCAAAATCTGAGATCAAGTTCTGATGAGAAAAGTCTGACAAAGCCTGATGTTCTGATTCAAGGTGGAAGTCAAGATTCTCAAAAGTTCATGCGAACTATGAAGCTCAAGGGAAAGCAGACTACTGTCTACTATAAAGATCCCAAGATTTAGACACTTGATGAAGAAATTGCTAGAAGATTGTATCTAAAACATTATCCGGGAATGGATTTAGATAATTTCAAGGAGGAAGAAGCTAGATTTAAAGCTGAAAAGACAAATCTAAAGCCAAAAGCTTCTGTTGCAAAGAAACCTCTAAGGCCTAAGGAGAAAGGCATTGTGATCAAAGAGAAGACAATTTCTGAGGCATCAAAGCCCAAAACAAGATCAAAATCTGAGATTGATCTTAAATGGAAAGGAAAGGAAAAGGTTGATGAACCTACAAAGTTTCAAAAGAGGAAAATTCCTTCAGTTGTGATAGATCCTGTCTATCAAACTACAATTCATGATGATGATACTCTGACTGAAGAAGATGTTCAAACTATGAAAAGAAAGAAGATTTCTGAAGAATCAAAGACAACCTCTGACAAAGCTCAAGGTGTTCAGAGTGAAGAACAACAAGCAAAAGCAAAAGCAGCAAGTTTTGATAAAGTCAAGAAGTTAACCTCTGACCGTGCTCAAGTTGATTTAGACAAAATGGAAGTAGCTGATAAAAAGAAACTTCTGTGGAAAAATGTCAAACCATCAGATCCAAAGAAAAGCCAATTGCTGTTTGATTTCATGTCTATTGGGTTAAATGCTAGAGAACCAAGAGACAGGGCTGGACTAGGTTCTGATGAAGCTAAAATGAAAACAGGACTTGAAGTTGCTACAAGAGATCCATTTTTACTAACTGATAAACCGCTTGAAGATGTTACCCAGAAACACCTTAACAAGGTTATCTCTGTTCAAGTGGTACTGGATGCTCATGATAAGCACAACATCAAAGAAAATCTGATTCTATTTCTTGAAGATGGAAGGACATATCAGATATCAGAATCAGATGTACTGAACAAAACTCTGAAAGAACTTCAATTCTTTCATTACCTTTTAGAGGTAAAGTCTAATATTACCAGGAGATGGTCAAACTTCATATTGAAGACCATCAGAGATAAAGCAAGAATTTCTAGTTCAAGATTTAAAGAATTCATTCCATGTATTGTTGAAGATGATGGAAGTGAAATTCCTATGAAGAAGGATTATGCTAAGCTTGAAGTAATACTGAAAGAGAAATGTCTATGTTACAATGTAGATTCTTCTCATCCTAGGGTAATAAGACTGAATAATGGTTTAGATGAAACCATATCTATGGTATAAGGACTGCAATCTATCATATTGGAAGTCATAATGAAGAGATGAAGCAAGTCAAGACTACACTCTCTCAGGTCCCGAGGATTGAAGAAGAAAAGTTGATATCACACTTTGTTAAGAATCATTATGGATTCAGATTGACTCAATGAGATTGGTAAAAATTACAAGGACCGTAAGTTATAGTTAGTTATTCAGTTAAACTCTTAATGCATTTGTACTTAAATGTTTTTGACATCATCAATCTATTAACTTGTATATTTTGCATAATTTACAAGTTGGGGGAGATTGTTAGATATATTTGAGATGTCATGTCTAATATGTTTCATGTTTAGTTTTCAGATCTTGACTAACAGGAAATATCAGGACTTACTGGAATCAGTACCTACTGGAAGTCAGAACATAATATCAGGACTTAAGGTCATATCAGAATTTAAGTGCGGGAGGACTTACAGTTAAGGAAGGAAGCTGATTTACAGTAGAAGATCGAGACTAAAACAAAGGAAGATATGCATGGAAAGAGTTAGAGGACTGAAATACTTGTAAAAGATATCTGATTGATATATTTTAGGAGACAGAATTATATTCCATATCAATTAGAAGTTATCTTGTAACTGTGTAGTATATAAACACAGGCTTAGGGTTTACACTATATGTGTTATCATTATCGAGATATATTATTCATTGTAACCTAGCAGCTCTTAGTGATATTTGTTCATCACTGAGAGAGAACAGTTCCATTGTAACATAATTTATTATATTGAATATATCTGTTTACTGTTACTTGTGTTCAAGATCGATTTGATTGTAATAACACTGTATTCAACCCCCTTCTACAGTGTTGTGTGACCTAACAAGATTTGTCAAAAATTCTCAAGAGTGATTGTGACGCCCTCAATCTCGGGGTTAGGAAATGAGGACCCACACACCTTTAATCTAATAATTAAATAAGCATAAACCCCGATTAACTACTAATAGGATCAAACAGGATAAAGTATGAGACAAGATTACAACTACCGACCATAAAATATAACTTACAACCCCAAAATAATATTAAATAAACATAATTGATTCCGGCTTGGAACCGACAGATAACCCATTGTATCTTTACAACCTTCTGGCTAAGCGCTTTCTTACTCAAAAACACCACTACCTGCTCTAGAAACCGAAAGCCCTCAACACGGTAGGGACCACCAGGTACGCTCTTACAAGCAGTGCGCCTAAGCTTGGCCATCTTCTTGCTTAACTGCCATGGTTAGATTAAAATGAAATATATGAGTATAAAACTCAGCAAGTAACTATAAAGCAGTTCTACGATATAAAATCCACAATATACTTTACCAATATCAGGGCATTCTACTATATTTGTTCTAGGTGGTAGATTTCTATCTTTTGGGTTAAGGAAGGGTTATGAAGGAAAAATGTGGGGCTTTCAAGGAACAAGGCTTGAAGCAGGGTGAAAGCCGACATTCATCACAAATCATTAAAGGATCAGAACATATCTTTCAGAAAGGAAAGCAACAATATTTCACTATATGAAACCAATTATATGATCAACAGATTAAAATCAGGGTTCAAGAGCTTTAAGCTTCACAATATCACAATCAACTCTTTTCAAAGCAATATAAATCATTTTCATTTTCAAGAACCAATTACGGAACATGATGTTTCAGTTCCATTTTAAATAATCAATAAAGAACCCTTGATTGGATCACTTTATCTTTTCATTTCATTATAATACGGGTGATCAGCCCGTACCGACCTCCATCCGGTCTTTAAGATACCAATCGGCATAATTTCAGCCTTAAATTGGACTAGCTCCGCTAGCCTCTTACCATGACTGGACTAGTCCCACTAGCCTCTTACGTTCCAATCCAATCCATCAGGAATTCGTTTGGAAAACCTTGAGTTGGAAAAACTAGGTTTTTCTAAATTCATTTTATCATTACCAAGAATATGAAATCATTAAGACTCTTTCAAGTCGAAACTCATTCTTAAGTTAAATTTCAAGAAAACAAAGTTAAGGAAGTGATTCAAAGACAAGCAATGAACAACTCTAAGGATTCTGAATCAGGGAACAAGGTACTTAAATTAGAAGGATCAATATCTGTTTCAAGGATCAATAAGGTGATAAGAAATAAGGTATCATTACAAAGGGTTCGCAAAAGGTAATTATAGGCTTTATAACAGTTCATGGCTTAACAAATAACTTGAACATAAAAGACAGGTTACCAAAGGGTTGAATCAGTAAGTGTTAGGTCATACACACTGTAGAGGGGGTGTATACAGTGTAAAGTACAATCAAATTGAACTTTAATATCTCAAGTAACAGAAAACAAACTTTATTGAAACAATAAACTCTGTTACAGTATGGAACTGTTACCTCTCAGTGATGAACAAATATCACGAGAGCTGCTAGGGTTACAATGAATAATCTTCTCAAATATTATAACACTTATAGTGTAAACCCTATGTTTGTGTTTATATATTACACAGTTACAAGATAATCGCTAATTGATATAGAATATAATTCTGCTTTCTAAAATATATCAATCAGATATCTTTTCTTCCAAGTATTCTATTCTTCATAGAATTCCTTCTTCATGCATATCTCTTCTTATGTTTATCTCGATTTTCTTTCCTTTAATCAGCTACTGTCCTTATCTGAACGTCCTTCAACACTTAAGTTCTGATATCCATCTTCTGATGATTATCTCCTGATAATAAAAGTACTGATATCCTTAAGTCCTGACCTCCAGTAAGTACTGATTTATCCTGTTTAAGTAAGATCTAAACATAAATTATATTAGCCATGACATTATCAAATATATCTAACAATCTCCCCCAACTTGTAAATTAGCATAATATACAAGTTTAATAGATATTTGATGATGTCAAAAACATTAAGTACAAATGCATGAGAATTAGACTAAATAACTACAACTTACAGTCCTTAAAGCTTTACCAATATTTAACTTCTGATAATAGCTTCAGTCTGTACAAATATCAGAATTTAATCAGTTGTAGATCTTGACTTGGCTTCATCTTCTGATCTCTCTGATGTCAGAAGTTGTTCTGAGATAGTTCTTCAACAAACATCTCTCAGCATATCTAAGTTCATCAATCATCCTCCTTTTAACATCTTTAAACTCTGCAGTATCTTCACCAATTTGAAAGATTGCAGCCCTGAGATCATTAATCTTGGCTTTTCTTATATCCTGATCCATTTTGATCAAATATGCCTTATCAGACTCAAGATTGAATTCCACAGTCCTGTAACCCAGAAAGGTAGTTATAATCTTAGCAGTATTGGGCTTTATTTCAACTATATCACCCTTGTGATCTCTGTACTTTGGAACATATGTGCTATCAGACTTAACAGAATAAAGCCTTTTCTGTCTCTGAATCTGATCCTTCAAATAGTTTGCAGCACTTCCTGTCAATCTGTCATCCACTTGAACTAAGACTAGTACATGCTCCAATTCTTCAAAATACTTCAATGGAATGGCATTTTGCCTTATATGATAAACCCTACCATCTGTCATGAAGTACAACAAGATGTGTTCTTTCAAGTAGGTATGGTAAACCATTTGTACAGATTCCAGTTGATTCAATCTCTCAGGAGTTGCTCCAATACCTGGTTCACTCAAGGAAGTTGGATCATTGGTATTGTTTTGTATTCTTCTTTCATCAGCACTTCCCAATCCAGTTTTATCTCTTGCTTCCTTTCCAGTAACTACTCTTGCTTCAAAACCACTTGCAGCAGTCTTCAAAGGTTGAGTCTGTTTTGCTTTAGTGAATCCTGGTAGGAGTTTCTTTGATCTATCTTCTGATATCAAGTTAACTTGAGCTGTGTTAGAGGTTACTTGCTTCTTCAAAATATCAGAACTTACAGTCTCTTTACTCTGAACAACTTGAGCCATGTCAGAGGTTGTTTTAAGAACTTTTCTTAAAGTCAGAGCAAGATCATCCTTTTCATCATTGATTTCTTCATTCTCAGGAGGCACATAAACCTTGATAGGTTCACCAACCTTTTCTTTACCCTTGGATCTTGGATCTATCTGCGGTTGTGATTTAGCCAATGTTGCTTCAGTATTTGTCCTTTCTTTTATCACAATGCCTTTGAGTTTTGGAAATGTCTCTTTACCAGAAGCTTCAGATTTAGATGTAACTTTCTCCGATTTAAGTCTGGCTTCTTCTTCCATTAAACTCTCCAAGTCCATTCCTGGATTTTCCTGAAGAAATAACTGTCTTGACATTTCTTCATCAAGATCTAAAAGTTCATCATAACTTATCCTTTTACCAGTAGCAGAACTAATTCTTTTCCAGTATCAGAACTTGTCCTGTGACTTATGATTTCAGCTTTTCTTGATGAGAAACCTATACCTTGACTATGACCTCTACCCATTCCAGAGTTTCCTTGATCATCCTTCCCTTTCAGTGTCTTATCAGTTTTGCATTTGGACTTAATTACTTTCTCCCCCTTTTTGGCATCAGCACGTAATAGAAGAGAGACAAGCAATTCCACTGAGGCTTGGATTTCATTAAGTTGTGATTGCTGAGAAGCTTGATTTTGCAGAATATCATCAATCTGAGCTTGTTGAGTATCTTGAGTCTTCTCAATATAAGCAATCCTGTCAAAGGTAGGTTGAAAGAACTTTTTCTTATCAATATTTTGAACTCGTTCTTGCTTCATTAGTTCTTCCCTTAAGAGATGTAACTCTGCATGAGTATTTGAATGGAGACCTTGTAAATGTTTAGTACTCAATGCAGTGACTCTAAGCTGTGTTTTGAAATCATCAGTATTTAACATTTCATTAGCTTTGGTCAAGTGCTCAGCCAGATGCTGTGCAGATGGAGTACAGGTGACTGAGTTCCATTCCTTAGTCCACTCCTGCCCTGCAGGAGTTTCACTCCAAGGCACTGGTGCTTCTCTTATAACAAACTTCTTAACAAGTTCAGATTTAAGAACAGTTTGTTGAGGGGCATGTCCTGAAGGACCAGACCTGCTTCATCAGCATCTGCATTTGGAGCAGCATCACCAGTATCTCCAACATTTGCAGCATCAAAACTTACAGAATCAGTATCTTCTGATAAAACAACAGTGTGAGTAGCAATGGAGGCTTCAGCATCCTCTAATTGCTGATCTAGTTCCAAGTTCTGATCAACAGCCATATCCTGATGCTCACCTATATTCTGATCATCAGCATCTAGATGCAGAGAAGGTGTAGTAGATAAATCTGGAGTTTGAGCAGCATCAGTAACAGGTGTTATTGATGGATTAGTTGCTATTGGAGCTTCTAAGAAAATTACTTCAGGCACAACCAAGGTCTGGATATCAATATCAGCACTTGTGCCTGTATTAACAGGAGATACAGTCTTATGAGACACAGATGGTGTGTTGGCATTTTCAGTAACAGCTTCCTGAGTTGGAGTTGATGGAGAAACAGTGGCTTTAGCAGATTCTGGTTCTTGTGAGATCAGAGATTCCTGATCTTCTTCCTTAGCTGCTACTTCCTCATCATCTGAAATTGGCCTTTTTGCCCTCTGTTTCTTGTATCTCTTTGAAGATATGGATTCCTTGGGAGGTTCAGCAACAGTTATTCTTCTAAGCCTTTTGAGAAGCTTAGATCCCCCAATTCCAGAATTCTTCTGAGAAGTCACTTTCTCAGCTTCTTTGACAACAGGTTCTGAAGTAGGAACCTGTTCCTCACTATCAGATTCATCTCTCAAAGCAATCCTCCTTCTCTGTTGAGGTGTTTGAGGAACAGTCTTTGTCCTCTTTGGCTTGGAAGATGAAGGCTTCACAGTAGGTGCTAAGGATGAAGATTGAACTTGCTGTGAAGTGGTGAGATATGATTTGAGATATGGCCTGAGGGTTGGTTGAGTACTATGGGTGGTATGTTCTGATGGTTGTTGTGGTGTTTGGGATGTGGTGGTTGGTTGGACATTGGGATAAACAGATCTATAGGATTCTGGATCAGCATTTACTAAGATCTGTTTTACAGACTGAGGAATCTTTAAAGGTCTAACCACTTGTTTCTTAGTGTCAGCATTTACCAAGTCATTAAAGTAATGTTTTGCAACTTTAAAAGGTGGAGTTAAGGTACTGGCTAGTCGAGGTTTATCAGTACAAAAAGTATATATAAGTTGACAGAATCTAGCAAAGTAGACAACATTCCTATCCTCTGTCATCCTATCCCCAATAAAACCTATTACAGCAGTTGCAAAATCAAAATGAGTTTGGTTAATGATGGATGTGCTGACTCATTATAGGGATGGCATTAAAATTTGAACACTTGTTCCCAAAAGCTTTAGTGATACAGTCGAAGAAGAAGCTCCATTCCCTCCGGATATGAGCCCGTTTCAACTGCCCAAGCTTGGCCAAACTCTGCTTATACCCCAAACTGGCCATTAACTCCTGAAGAGCTGAGTCCTCTGGAGTTAAAAAAGTACATCCTTCTGGTAGATGTAGAGCCTTGCGTATTGTACCAGGAGTGACTGCATATGGAGAATCACCCACTTCGAAAACAATACTGGGAGTACCATTTTGACCACCATTATCAAAGTTTCCAGTCCTTCAAAATGTCAGAACTTGTTGGCTTAGGAAGACTGAAGGTTGGGTCAATGCATACCCGATTTCACCGTGTGTAAGAAGATCTTGCACAAAATGCTATTCAGACGGAGCTTCAGCACTATCAAGAATTGCAGCATAGTTGTTTGGAACAAATTTAGCTCCATCAATGATTAAATCCTTAGGTGCCATGAAAATAATCGAGATTTATAAGTGCCTGTTAGGTGTTTGATAGAATGTCGATATGAAAAACCAACGTTAGAAGAAGAAGGAGAGTAAAAGCAAATAGAGAGAAAAAATATAAAAGTGAATAAAAGATTAGAAAATCCTCTCTCTGTCTTACTTATACTTTTGAAAAAAATGTAACCGTTGGACACCTGTCAGACATGCAGTAATAACGAATAGTTAATGGGCACGGGAAAACAGTAATCATTACTTACCCACTTGCAGTTTTTCAAGGAAAAACCGTTCCACTTACCCAGTTATTCCATTAATCAAGGTAAATCAGTTTTAATTCAGAATTGAAACTGTTCCCACTTATTCAAATTTTTTTACTGCAACACCAATATTCCGAAAAAAAACTTGAGTGAAAATGACCAAAATAAATCAGATGAGCAAGTACTGATAAAGTAAAATCAGAACTTAATTTAAGATAAAAATTATATGGTCAACAGAATATTAATATTTGTCAGGATTTATCAATGCATTACAAAATATCTCAGAGACAAGATCTTGAAAAAAAACAAATTTCATTAATATATCAAGAGAATACATTCATGAAATTTAAATCCCTAAATATAGTGACTGTTAATCTTCCACTTCAACATATTCTGGTTTAAACTGAGACTATTTTTAAATTTTATCCACAAATAAGTCAAGTAAAGAATCAGAATTTAATATCAGAACTTAGACTTATATCAGAACTTAACGGTCATCAGAACATAATTTCTTAACTCGAAAAATGAATGCCTATCTTAGTAAGTCCTCACACAAATTCTGATTTAGATTCTTCAGAACATGCAATCAGAACTTGTCCTCAAAATTTATGCAATGTGACACAGAAACTGTTCATCCAAAATAACAAAGATCACCACAGTTATTTTTATCATTCATATGGAGTGTTTAGTGTGTGCATTAAGCTAAATATCAGACAAAGAGTAAAGTCTAATTCACTTCAGTACATCTTAGAAATAAGGCATAACTAAAATTTCACTAAAAACCTGTCATTATTCTGAAACCTACTATTGAATGAATTCATGCTTGAGTCCACCTCAACTATTTTGTGCTAATTTTATGCATCTTTTTAAATTCCAGTTTACAGTGGCTTCTCAGTGTAAGTGAGTCACGACTACTTATCAGAATTTATGCTATTATCAGAGTATTTCTCCAGTAATCATAGAGTGTGAAAAGTCACCAAGAAAATATTTTATTTGCTTTTCTGATGCATATTACTTAATACCAGCGATGTACTTGGGTCTTCCCTTCCACATTTTTTTTACTCTAGATCTCAAAGGAGTACCTGATTTTTAATCCTTGTTTCTTTTTCTATTTCTTTTGATAAGTGAGGTTTATCAGCACTTAGTTCATTCAAAAGATTTACTAGCATCAGAACTAAACAGATGAGTAGCATTATTCTAGTTTGTGACTTAATAATAAGATAGAAAAAGTAAATTCAACTAAGCTCAATATCAGAATTTTCTTGTATCAATAGATTTCCACAGAAATAATTACTTCTAACATGGGATCATTAGTATATTGAAGATTACTAGGTCAGCATCTAGCACAAGTATCCTCATAGGATTGAGTAATTATATTAACAGACATATCACAATCAGAGTTTAGAAACTTACATCAGACAACAGTCAGTACTTTAGCAAATTTTCAATTAAGCACAGAATACACAAAGAGAGTAATTTTTGTAAATACTGATCATAAAGTCTGATGCATCAGAACAAAACTAAACAGATTTAGAGAAAGAACCTGAAACCATTCCAAGTTCATTTACCAATCTTGTAAAGGTAGCTTCACACAGTGGTTTTGTGAAGATATCTGCTAGTTGTTGATCTGTTGGAACAAAGTACAATTCCACTGTACCTTCATCCACATGTTCCCTGATGAAGTGGTACCTGATGCTGATGTGCTTTGTCATAGAGTGTTGAACTGGATTACCTGTCATAGCAATAGCACTTTGATTATCACAGTAAATAGGGATTTTGAAATATGTTAACCCATAATCCAGTAACTGATTCTTCATCCAAAGAATCTGTGCACAACAGCTTCCTGCAGCAATGTACTCTGCTTCTGCAGTTGATGTGGAAATTGACTTTTGTTTCTTGCTAAACCAAGAAACCAATCTGCCTCCAAGAAATTGGCAGCTTCCACTTGTGCTTTTCCTGTCAATTTTGCAACCTGCAAAATCTGCATCTGAGTAACCTATTAGTTTAAAATCTGATTCTCTGGGATACCACAATCCCAGATCAGCTGTTCCCTTACGATAATTGAATATTCTTTTTACAGCTGTTAAGTGAGGTTCTCTTGGATCTTCTTGAAATCTTGCACAAAGACAGGTAGCATACATGATATCAGGTCTACTAGCAGTTAGATAGAGTAGAGAGCCAATCATACCTCTATAATCAGTAATATCTACTGATTTACCAGTATCCTTGTCCAGTTTTGTTGCAGTGGCCATGTGAGTGGATGCACTTGAACAATCTTGCATTCTAAATTTCTTCAGCAAGTTTCTGGTGTACTTAGTTTGACAAATAAAAGTGCCTTCTTCATTCTGCTTGACTTGAAGGCCCAGAAAATAGCTAAGTTCCCCCATCATACTCATCTGATACCTTGACTACATTAGTTTGGCAAACTTTTTGCAAAGTCTGTCATTTGTAGATCCAAAAATGATATCATCAACATAAATCTGGACCAGAAGTAAGTCCTTTCCATGGTTGAGGTAGAACAGTGTTTTGTCTATTATTCCTCTGTTAAATCCACTTTCCAGAAGAAACTGAGCTAAAGTCTCATACCATGCTCTAGGAGCTTGCTTAAGTCCATAAAGTGCTTTATCTAGCCTGTAGACATAATCTGGATATTTGGAATCTACAAAACCTGGAGGTTGTTCAACATATACTTCCTCCTCCAATTCTCCATTGAGAAAAGCACTTTTCACATCCATTTGAAAGACAGTAAACTTTTTATGAGCAGCATAAGCCAAAAATATCTTTATGGCTTCTAACCTAGCAACTAGTGCAAATGTTTCATCATAATCAATTCCCTCATGTTGAGAATATCCTTTTACAACCAGCCTTGCCTTATTCCTTGTAATTATGCCATCACTATCATTTTTGTTTCTGAATACCCACTTTGTACCAACAATAGATCTATTCTTTGGTCTTGGCACTAGGGTCCAGACTTTGTTTCTTTCAAATTCATTTAACTCTTCCTGCATTGCTTGCACCCAATCAGCATCTTGAAGAGCTTCTTCCACTTTCTTTGGCTTAGTCTGAGAAAGAAAGGAATTGAAAAGACATTCATTTGAAGTACCTGTTCTAGTTCTGACACCTGCATCAGGATTTCCAATTATCAAATCAGGTGTATGTAATTTAGTCCACTTCCTTGCAGATGGAAGGTTTTCTCTAGAACTGGATGCCCCCCCATGATCCATGTTGTCTTCATTTTCTGATGCTCCCCCTGAAACTATGCTCTCTGAGTTGGATTCTTCAGAATTTAGATTCTCAGAACTATCAGAACTTGGCTTATCAGAACTTTACGAATCAGAACTTGAAGAGCCAGATGTATGTTCTGATGCCTCTTGAGATGTGGTGAGATCTTGAGTATGCCCCCCCTGCATAGGTGCATCTTCCTTTGGCGTAGTCACCATAGTTTCAATAACATCAGAGTTTAATCCATCAGAGTTTACAGTATCAGGACTTAGACTGTCATGATTTTCAGTATCAGAATTTGAGTCTTCATTTTCAAATCTCAGCTGATCATGATCAATAAAATCTTCAAGTCCAGTAATCTTCTTGTCATCAAAAGAGACATTGATAGATTCCATGACCACTCTTGTTCTCAGATTATAGACTCTGAAGGCTTTTTTGGAAAGTGGATATCCAACAAAGATTCCTTCATCAGCTTTTAGATCAAATTTGGATAGCTGTTCAGGATGAGTCTTGAGAACAAAACACTTGCATCCAAATACATGAAAATACTTCAGATTTGGCTTCTTTTTCTTTACCATCTCATATGGTGTCTTTCCTTGCTTGTTAATGAGTGTTGCATTTTGAGTAAAATAAGCAGTCTACACAGCTTCAGCCCAGAAATAGGTTGGAAGCTTTGCTTCTTCAAGCATTGTACGTGCAGCTTCAATGAGAGTTCTATTCTTCCTTTCAACAACTCCATTTTATTGTGGAGTTCCAGGAGCTGAGAATTCCTGCTTAATTCCATGGTTTTTGCAGAACTCTTCCATTATCAAATTCTTGAACTCAGTGCCATTATCACTCCTTATGGTTTTCATAGAGTCTTTGACCAATTTATCCAGTTGTTTGACATGATCAATCAAGATAGATGCAGTTTCACTTTTTGTGTGCAAGAAATACACCCATGTGTATCTAGTGAACTCATCTACTATGACCAAGGCATATTTCTTTTTTGCAATAGACATGACATTCAGTAGACCAAATAGATGAACATGTAGTAGATGATAAGGCTCAAGAATTGATGATTCAGTCTTGCTCTTGAATGAAGATTTTCTTTGTTTGGCCTTCTGACAAGAATCACAAAGGCCATCAGGAGCAAATACTGACATTGGCAGTCCTTTTACAAGATCTTTCTTGATTAGTTCATTTATATTGTTGAAATTTAAATGAGAGAGTTTCTTGTGCCAATTCCAGCTTTCTTCAATTGATGCTCTACTCATCAGACAGATTGCAGAACCATCAGTAGTTGTTGAAAGCTTAGCTTCATAAATGTTACCACGTCTGTATCCTTTCAGAACAACTTTTCCTTTAGATTTACTCACAACTTCACAGTGTTCTTCAAAGAAATCAACATGATAACCTCTGTCACAGATTTGACTTATACTCAGCAGATTGTGTTTAAGTCCTGAGACTAGAGCTACTTATTTAATGATGACATTCCCAAGATTGATATTGCCATATCCCAATGTTTTTCTAATGTTGCCATCTCCATAAGAAACACTTGGGCCAGCTTTCTCGACAAACTCTGATAGCAGGGCTTTATTGCCAGTCATATGTCCTGAACATCCACTGTCCAGAACTAGGATATTTTTCCTGTTGCCCTGCAATCACAAAGACCACTAATGATTAGTTTTAAGGACCCAGACTTGCTTGGATCCTTTGGCCTTGTCAAGTTTGTTAACATTTGCAGCGAATTTAGCATCAGAGTTTATGTTAACATTTTTCTTATCAGAATTTACACTATCAGACTTTGTATCAGAATTTACACTAGAAGGAACAATGGAAACTTTCTTTAAAGAAGGTTTTATTTGATAATAATCATAGTACAAACTATGATATTCCTTACAAGTATAAATGGAATGCCATAAACTACCACAATGAAAACAAGGATTTTGTGGCTTATATCTAACAGACTGACTCTTAACTCCTGACTTTGAAGGTAAGGAGTTTATGTTCATATTCTTCCTGCAAAAAGAAGCCAGATGGTTAGAACTTCCACAGTTATGACACATTTTCCTAGGAGCTTCAGGAACAGGCTTATAATAATTGCTTTTATTCACACCTTCCTTTCCATTCCTATTTTTCCTAGGTGATTTTACCTTGTTTGCATTCTTAACATCTTTCAGCTTATGCTTAAGCTGCTTCTTAGTCATTAAGCCTATGTTTACTTCAGCTGTCTTTTCCTGTTTTAGTTTGTCAGAAGTTAATCCCTCTTTAACTTTTGATTTCTCATTATCAGACTTTACAGTTACAAACTTAACAGGTTTTAACTTTGGCTTTTGCTTAACAACAGGCTTAATTTCTATAGTTCCTTTATCATTCTTATCCTCTCCATAACCTAAGCTCTCTTTCCAATTTTCACTACTTAGCAAATTTTGAGTTGTTCTGCCAGAGTTAGTCCAAGTCCTGATAATCACTCTTTCCTTTTCTAACTCAGTTTTTAGAGATTCATTCATTTTTAGCTCTTCATCCCTAACATAAAAAGCATCATCTCTATCCTTCTGAGTTTGATGGAACATAACTAACTCTTTTTCTAAGAAATCATTTATTTTCTTAAAAGCAAGATTTTCAGAAGTTAATCTTTCACATGTTAAAGTTTGATCTCTATAACTAACAAACATGGTTTTAAGATATCTTCTCAACTCATTAATATCATCAGTATGAAAAGCATAAGTAGTCTGAGGTACCTTTGTTTCAGCAGCTTCAGAACTGCTCTCAGCACTTGCTTTATCAGCATTTGCCATCAAAGCATAGTTCTCCTCACTTTCAGAGTCTGAGGTGTCTGTCCAGCTTTTCTTCTTTGTGACAAGAGCCTTGCCTTTGTCACCCTTCACTTTCTTGCAATCAGGAGATATGTGGCCTTTCTCACCACAGTTATAGCACTTGACATTGGTATAATCTCCTCTATCAGACTTTCCTCCTCTACCCTCTGATCTTCTGAAATTCTTCTTATCAGAACTTGTGCCTTTCCTGGAAAACTTCTTTCCCTTCCCGAACTTCTTGTATGCAATCTTTGTGATCCCTTTCACCATAAGAGCACACAGCTTCATCATCTCCTCATCAGCATCAGTCTCAGGCAAGCTTTCAGAATCTGAGTCATCATCACTTTCAGAACTTGATGACTCAGTATCAGACTTTGTGAAAAGAGCTTTACCCTTATCTTTCCTTGAGGTAGCTACCTTGGGGGATTCTTCTTCAGCTTTAAGAGCAACTGCCCTTGACTTTCCTCCTTTCCTCTTGCTTCTTTTTTCCATCTCAAGTTCATGAGTCTTGAGCATTCCATAAATTTCATCAAGAGTTGTTTCATCAAGACTGTAGTTGTCTCTTATTGTTGTTGCCTTCAAATCCCAGCATTCAGGAAGAGCTAACAGGAATTTAAGGTTTGAATCTTCAAGATCATACTCCTTATTAACCAGTGACAGATCATTCAAGAGTTTTACAAATCTATCATATAAATCAGTCAATGACTCATTAGCCTTTGAGTCAAAGTGTTCATACTCTTGAGTGAGTATTGTCTTCCTGTTCTTCTTAATTGTATCAGTTCCCTGACACCTTGTTTCCAGAGCATCCCATATCTCCTTTGCAGTCTTGCAAAATTACCCTGTTTGATATTACATTATCAATGGCACTATGCAGTAAGTGTCGTACCTTAGCATCCTTAGCAATTGATGCGATATCTTCAGCAGTATAATCACTCTTCTCCTTTAGTACAGTCTTTGCTGCTTCACCTACGACTACAACAGCGAGCTTGGTTGGTTTGTGAGGTCCTTCCTTGATTCTATCAAGATATTCTGGATCTGTAGCTTCCAGAAACATGGTCATCCTCACCTTCCATATGGCATATTCAGATGGTCTCAGTATGGGAACTCTGATGGTCTCATACCGACTTTGAATTTGTGTCTTTGGAGGTTCTTCAGTTTTGGTAGGCTTAGTTGGAGTTTCTGTGTCAGACATGATTGTGTTTGGATCTTAAACTGTATGTGCGTTAACAGATAGGCTTTGATACCACTTTTTAGGTCACACACACTATAGAGGGGGTGAATACAGTGTAAAGTACAATCAAATCGAACTTTAATATCTCAAGTAACAGAAAACAAACTTTATTGAAACAATAAACTCTGTTACAGTATGGAACTGTTACCTCTCAGTGATGAACAAATATCACGAGAGCTGCTAGGGTTACAACGAATAATCTTCTCAAATATTATAACACTTATAGTGTAAACCCTATGTCTGTGTTTATATATTACACAGTTACAAGATAATCGCTAATTGATATAGAATATAATTCTGCTTCCTAAAATATATCAATCAGATATCATTTCTTCCAAGTATTCTATTCTTCATAGAATTCCTTCTTCATGCATATCTCTTCTTATGTTTATCTCGATCTTCTTTCCTTTAATCAGCTACTGTCCTTATCTGAACGTCCTTCATCACTTAAGTTCTGATATCCATCTTCTGATGATTATCTCCTGATAATATAAGTACTGATATCCTTAAGTCCTGACCTCCAGTAAGTACTGATTTATCCTGTTTAAGTAAGATCTAAACATAAATCATATTAGCCATGACATTATCAAATATATCTAACAGTAAGCTTATCAATAACAGTTTATCAAGATCAAAGACAGGGTATCTCAAGTTATTAACAGGGGTTCATTATTTAATCAGTTCCATACTCTATATTGGTATGAACAATAACCTCTCTATAACCATTTTCATAAGTAATGAGAGTTACTTGCCTGAATTCGCTTTCCTGAAGGTTGAACTACTACCACCTAGTATACCCTTTCCTTTCCTCGCCTGAATGCCCTCACGCTCCGAATCTACAATAAAAACCAAAACCTTAATCAGTTTCTCAACTCTCGTTCCCGGAACGATCACTCATTACGATGGCTCGATTATACCCTTGACTCAAATATACGAGTATAGCTTATGCACATAAGCACATAGAACATCACACATCATATACTTTATTCTTAACCTTTACACCTTTATATAAACTTGACAATCGACTTATAAACATCCTTACCTCAACTCGAAGTCAAATCATACCTTATATTAGTACACATAGCTCTTTATACTTGAAATCCTTGTACGAATAAACAAACGACAAAACTTATAATAACGACCCTAAAGTTATCTTTAAACCAACACGACAACCATAGATAACACAAATCAATCATTCCCTTTCTTTTATACTTTAATTCGAACCAAACATAGCAAATTAGGCAAAAAAAATCTCACATACAATCCCTAATTAATCTTCATGATCTATTCAAGCACTTAAATTAGAATGTGACCTTTTTAAATGCTATAATCCATTCGGCCTTAACCATAAATCATAATTCGACAACCAAATAATGATATGCATCATCAATTCCTCTCTTAAATCAACATGCAATCTCATTTCTTCCTAGTTAAACTTAGATTATACCAAGATCAAGTCACAAAATCATTTTTCCCTTTTATTAGTATAATGTCGAACCAAAATCTTTAACATGAAATCCTCAATTTTGATTTTTCAAGCATCCAATCAACTATACAAGTCCAAATACCTTTAAAACAATCATAAAAATCATTTTTATCAATCAAGATACTTAAATCTCAAAAGAAACACAAACCCTTATTCAAAATTTCCAACAATCAAGACATGCATACAACCATTTAAGTAATTTATCTATCAAACACTCTAATTATCCAATAATTTCCAAGGATAAACATCAACAAGTCATTTCCATTACTAAAAATCATTTTGATCTTCTAAAAATCAAGATTCCATTCGGGTTTTTCAAGAAAAAACGTTTTTCTCCATCCTTAAATCATTAATCATTCTAATCCATCATCATCATCCTAGAATAAACATCCACAACCATTTAAATCAACAATAATCAACTCATTAACTTTTAAAAACCAAAAACCCATTCGGGTTTTAAACAAATCACTACATGCAATCACCAAAGATAAGATTTATAAATGGTAGAGCTCAGTTATAACATCATCACTCACCACCGGTTCACCGGAGTTCATCACCAGTGGCGGTGGCTTCACGGTGGTGCCCTCATTCGAGGGTGTCCAACCACGAAACCCCCATTTTTCCATTAATTCCTCAAAACAACTAACATGCACATCTTATATATCATTCATTTGCAAAGAATCATGCTTAAACAAGATGATATCAACAAGAACCAAGAAGCTCTCGGGTAAACACACACACATTAAGCATACACATCTATATGCAAGTGGATATACACACATGCACACTCTTCTACTTACATATATATGTTTATCAAGAGATTTTGGGAAGAATTGGTGAGATTTATCAAAGGAACAAGAGGTATACCGAGAGAGAGAAGAGAGCCGAGAGACAGAGAGAGTAACCGAGAGAGAGTGAGGAAGAATGAGAGAAAGAGAGAAAAGTGTTCACGGGAGAAAGAAAGAAAAGGAAGGGGAGAAATGAGTTTATAAATGATAAGGATAAGGGCAATTTAGTAATTTACTAATTCCCTTTTTAAATTGATTTTCCTTTCTCTTTTTACTCCCATAGAATATTGGTGGAATAATAAATATATCTCTCTCAGAAAGTTGAAAATTATAGTGATTGACAATTTTAAAACGTAGATCTCGAAATTAGCTTTCCAACCATTACCCACAATAGACTTTTGAGCGTACGGTTGATTTTATATGATTTTCGCAAGTTCGTGCTAATAATAGCATTTTATCACATAAAAATCAATTTAAAATGCAACGACCAGCAAATAAATCCATCCATCATTTTTAAAAAGTCTCTAGGAATAATACGAAGATAATAGAATAAATCTCATGCCTTTATCTTACTCAGATAATTTTATAAAAATGCGCGAAGGTTAAATAAACCTTATTTAAATCAATTAATTCCCTTAAATTCATAAAAATGTCAACATATCATGTAATTATGCATTCATAAAAGTAAGCACACATACGAACACATCTCAACTCATGTCTGATCATAAAATTTGTCCTTCTTTAATTTTATTTCTTTCTACGCGTACCGGGTCACGTTCAGCCTGACGGCCCGACGCTCAGCATTTCAATTACGCTTCTCATTATCGATCGACTCGTATCTAGGACGCAGTACTTTACTTAAACATTTCATTTCACATAATAACACATAGTTCATATTTTAAATATCTTAACCCCTTTTTAGGACGGGTTCCGTTCTATCTGACGGCCCGACAACACAGCTTAACTCCTAAGCTGACTCTTTAAATTGGAACACTTTTACTTACGCTCCTAGATTCTAATATACAGTAAAGACAATTAACCAGCACTTAATCACATAATTATAATCACTTCACATAAATCACACTTTATTTATTCACTTAATTACGTCACAAAATTCTCAGTCGTCACAATCTACCCTCCTTAAAAGGATTCTGTCCCAGAATCTGGTCTAAACAAATAGATGGGGATACTTTTCTTTCATTTCGCTTTTTAATTCCCAAGTTGATTCTTCAACTAGTGGATTTCTCCACAATACTCTAACCAGAGGTACAACTTTATTTCTAAGTGTCCTCTCCTTTCGGTCCAAGATTCGAACTAGTTGTTCCACATAAGACAAATCCGGTTGAATTTCCACTGGTTCCAATTTGATCACATGACTCGCATCAGCATTATACTTCTTTAGAAGAGATACATGGAACACATTGTGCAGATGTTGCATTTGCAGGGGTAGCGCCAATTCATATGCCACCTTCCCAACTCGTCGCAGTACTTCAAATGGTCCAATATACCTAGGACTCAACTTCCCTTTCTTTCCGAATTGGGTTAAACCCTTCCAAGGAGATATCTTTAACAAGACTTTGTTTCCAGATTCGAATTGCACATCTTTTCATTCTTGATTTACGTACTTTGCTTGTCGATCTTGATCTGCAATTAATCTTTTTCGAATCATTTCTACCTTTTCCTTCGTTTATTGAACTAGCTCTGGGCCAATTAATTTGCGCTCACCAACTTTGTGCCAATATGTAGGGGATCTACATTTTCTTCCATATAAAGCTTCATAAGGCGGCATGCCAATACTCGCGTGATAACTGTTGTTGTAGGAAAACTCAATTAATGGTAAATGATCGTCCCAATTTCCTTTGAATTCTATTGCGCAGGTTCACAACATATCTTCAATTGTCTGAATTATCCTTTCACTTTATCCGTCCATCTGCGGATGGTACGCCATACTCATTTTCAGCTTAGTTCCCAAATGATCATGGAATTGTCTCCAAAATCTCGAGTTAAACCTTGGATCTCTATCAGACATGATAGATACAGGGACTCCGTGACGCATCACAATCTCATCCAAATACAATTTGACCAACTTTTCCAACGAAAACCTTTCATTTATCGGCAAGAAGTTTGCTGACTTCGTTAACCGATCGATTACCACCCAAATTGCATCATGATTAGACTTGGTTTTAGGTAATCCTACCATGAAATCCATCGCGATATGCTCCCACTTCCATTCTGGTATATCCAGTGGCTGAAGCAATCCGCTTGGCTTCTGATGTTCCGCTTTGACTCTTTGACACGTATAACACTTCATATCCATTCCGCAATTTCCTTCTTCATGTTTGGCCACCAATAACTTTCTTTTAAATCCTGGTACATTTTTGTACTTCCAGGGTGAATTGAAAATCTCGAGTTATGCGCTTCTTGCAAAATCTCGTGCTGTAGTTTCATGACATTAGGTATCCAAATACGTGAGTTAACACGATATATTCCTTTCTCATCCTTTTGAGCTTTAATTTCCTCTCCTGATAACTTATCCTTTTCGCGATTCATCACTTGCTCTTGACAACATCGAATCTTTTCCAAAATTTCGGGTTGAAATGTCATCGCATATATTGCTTTACCTCCAAATTCTGGAGTCTGCACTTCTATTTCCATCTTTTCAAAATCTTTGATCAATTCCTCCGACGACGTTAACATATTCAATCTTTCCTTGCGACTTAGAGCATCTGCTACCACATTTGCCTTTCCAGGATGGTAGTTTATCGCACAATCATAATCTTTGATCAATTCTAACCACCTTCTTTGTCTCATATTCAATTCCTTTTGAGTGAAGATATACTTTAAACTCTTATGATCTATATAAATCTCGCACTTTTCCCCGTATAAATAATGCCTCCAAATCTTAAGGGCAAACACAATTGCTACCAGTTCCAAGTTATGCGTTGGATACTTTTGCTCGTGCGGCTTGAGTTGCCTTGATGCATATGCTATTACCTTACCGTATTGCATTAACACACATCCAAGTCCTTTATATGAAGCATCACTGAATATCACAAATTCTCTTTTTTCATCTGATAACGGTAACACTGGGGCGGTTACCAGCCTTTTCTTTAACTTTTGAAAGCTTTCCTCGTACTTTTCCGTCCATACAAACTTCTCGTTCTTTCTTGTCAACTTTGTTAATGGGACAACAATCTTAGAGAAATCTTACACAAACCTTCTGTAGTATCCGGCTAATCCCAGAAAACTTCTGACTTCCGTAGGAGTCTTGGGCCTTTCCCAATTCATTACAGCTTCTATCTTGACTGGGTCCACTTTGATTCCTTCTTTATTAACTACATGACCAAGAAATTGCACTTCCTTTAGCCAAAATTCACACTTCGAAAACTTAGCGTATAGCTTCTCTTTTCTCAGAATTTCCAAACAAGTAAAACAGTTTAAAGTAAAACGGTTACAGGAACAGAATTCATAACTTGCTAGAAACATGTAAAACAGTTATAAACTGGATATCAAAACTAGCATGCTCTGTAAAACAAGATCAACAGTCATATGCTGTGCATAAAAACCATAAGTTCAATTTTTAGCATGCTATTCCATTTTCAAACCTTCCGTTCCACTACAGGAACCATAACCATCTGTCCCGTTACGGGGACCCAAAGCCATTTGTTCCATTACTGGAATCACTAAAAATCACAATCAGATATGTATTGGATGTTATCTAGGGATGGCTGATCAGGCCTCCACATAAATTATCTAGGATAGTTGGCCGAGCTATCACACAAAATGTCTAGGAAAGCTGATCGGGCTTTCACACAAAATCACCAGATCCGCAGAGAATAGCTAGGTCTCTGATTATCTATGCTGGACTAATCGGTTATGTAATGCGCGCAACCGAATTAGCCACTTACGCAACGTTATCCAATATCTGATTCATTTTATCCAGTTTTCAAAACACTTGTACCTATCTCATTTTCAAAATCATTTAATTAACCAGCACACATATAAAATCCGTTTCGCAAATCATTTCATTTGAGACAGGTACCTTTCGAAGTTACTTTTCCCCAAAACAATTCGAAAATAGTGATTTTATAACTACAGTTCCATTACGAGATTAAACATTTAGCTATTCATATGCACTGAACCATAAAAGAATGGTTAGGGGTACTTGCCTTGCAGAGCTTTACCACTATTACCGATCAACCTTGGACTAACTTGGACACTTGGCTTTATCGCCTTACTATCAGATTATCCTGGATCCGACTTCAACGCCCAGGTCCTTCGCTTAGGAACCTCGCTGCGCTTGTCAACTGATCACTAGATTATCTTTAGTTCGATATCACTTCTAGAGTCCTTTGACTAATACCTACAGAGCCGAAATACCCTACGTTAGACGTCTAGGTATGCTTGACATATCCTCGACACCAATCCTACCCAAACGATAACAGTCCCGACTCGTACTTATATATACATTATTATAATACAATAAAATACATAACAATCAGGGTTCAGTGTACGTTTCCAGGAAATACGTATACTCGTAATTTTACGAAATCAGGGTTATCATTTTGGCAAAATATTTCATCACATCGCACAATCAAGTTTTGTATAAAATATACATATATATATATATAGTCACTCGACGTCCCGATAATTATCGGATACACTCCCGTATTTCCGTAGTTCAATTTTCCCGGAAATCGGGCAGCGTCTCCTTCGTTTATCGGACTACCCGTCGAACCAATTCGACGTCAGATCAATTACAACCAAATCCAAACCAACTACAATCAAATTCCCAACCATCGATTTCAGTCAAGAACGTCAATTCACAAATTCACCAATACCAGCTAAATATAATTATTTACATCTTATATTTTTATTCATATTTTATATTTATTTATTTTAAAATATTAGGACTCAGAATCACGTCATCACAGTCCACCGTCGGCTCGCCGAGGCTCATCGCCGACGGCGGTAAAATTCGCGGGTACCCATTACTTCGGGTTTCCAACGCGAATTCCACTGATAAGAAAAATTTCTACACGTAATTATAATTTACTTCATGAATTTTACTCAACGAATTCCCTGCAGAAATAACATTAAAATAAATAAAAATAAGAAAAAATCTCAATCACACTGATACACGCGCACAACGCGCCGAACATAAAAAAAACAGAGACACGCCAGAACCACAACACATCACCAGCAAGAGGAACAATGCAATCCACATCACAAACACTCAACTGATAGACACACGCATACACGTACGTACATACGTGTGTATATCAGCCAAACATGAATCAGAGCAACCAGAGGGTAGAACACAGGAACAGCGCCGGAAACTCACCAGAGTTGGAACTACGGCCACCGGAAAAGAAACTAAGGGCAAGACAAGAACAGAGTAAAAGAAAAGAGATGGGGAACGGGGAGAGGAGAGAGAGACGAGGAGAGAGAGAGCTAATCGAGAGAGGGAGAGTAGAGATTCCTGGGAGATTGATTAGAGAGATTAAATCAGAGAGATTGAGGTTGAGAGAGATGGATGATACAGGGGTTGTATCTGATATTTCATTAATATATATTTTTTTTTCTAAAATCTTTCTGCTGCTTAAACGTGTCTGCAGAGTAATAGGAATTTGGACACGTATCAGAATAAATTGATATGAACTTCCCGCGACCCGGTTTTGGTCCCGAAATTGGATTTTAATGGATGTTTTGAAATTGAAAAATAACCGGGAAAATTGCCAGACTAATTTTAAAATTTCCGGAATAAATAAAAACTAATAAAATAAAATTTTTATAATTTTTAAACTATTCTTAAAACACGACTCGTACCCGCATTTCACAATTAACGAACCAAGCTACACTTTAAACAAATTCAGAAAATCTCGAAAATAGTCTTATAATGTTATAAATATCCCGAAGTTTGTGAAAACATAGATTTCGTAATTTTAGAATAATTTCTGAAATGCAATTTGTACCCGCTTTTATCAATTACACGAATCAACGCACGGGTGAAACTAACTCCGAAAATTCCCAAAATAATTCTAAAATTCTCAGAATAATACGAACTTAATAAGATATAAGTTTCATAATTTTCGAAGATTTTCATAATTAAATATGAATTTTACCATTAAACACACTCAGAAAATCATTTAAAAATAAATAATTAATGAAATATCGATTTCTCAATTTTATAAAGTTCTAAAAATAATTATTGAAATTTATAAAGTCATAAAAATAATTTTAGAGACAATCCAAGTATTTATGGAAATAAAATGCAATAACACCATTTTTAACAACGGTACAAAATCATACAATTCATTAATTAACCACACAATTCAATTCCATATACCAATAATCACATACACATAGATAAAAGTAAAACAATACATAGCTGACAAAAGCTATACACATATATTATTCATTTAATAATTCCATAATTACACTTTAATTAAATATAAAAATATACGAGTCGTTATACTTATGATCTTCTTCCATCTTGGAGTAAATCAGTATATCGTCAATAAACACAATAACGAACTTATCCAAATATTGCTTGAACACTCTGTTCATAAGATCCATAAATGCAGCTGGCGCATTCGTCAAACCAAATGCCATTGCCAAAAACTCGTAGTGTCCATATCTCGTTCGAAATGCTGTCTTGGGTATATCTTTCGCTTTAATCTTTAATTGATGATACCCAGATCTTAAATCAATCTTGGAGAAACACGAAGCTCCTTTTAACTGATCAAACAAGTCATCGATTCGCGGTAGAGGGTACTTATTCTTAATCGTCTACTTATTCAATTCGCGATAATCAATGCACAACCTCATACTTCCATCCTTTTTCTTTACAAACAACACCGATGCACCCCACGGGGATACACTCGGCCGAATTACTCCTTTATCCAACAATTCTTGCAACTGAGCGACCAATTCCTTCATCTCGACTGGCGCCATACGTTAGGGATCTTTCGATACTGGTTCCGTTCTAGGAGCCAAATCAATCGTAAACTAGATATAGTAATTCATCAGGAAACACATCCAGAATATCTCTTACTATTGGAATATCTTAGATCCTTACGGATTCTTTCTCCACATCCATAACATGAGCCAAATAAACTTCGCATCCTTGACGTATTAATCTCCTCGTCTCGACAACCATTAAGAATTTCTTCTCTTGCCTCTTTCCTTTGAATATCACTTCCTCACCATCCAGGTCCTTAACTTCACCTTCTTACTTTTACATTTTATTTGCGCCTCATGGTTTGACAACCAATCCATTCCTAGTATAACCTCAAATTCTCCTAACTTAAAGGGAATTAAGTCAGCAGAAAAGTGCTGACCTTCTATAGTCACATCACAATCGGGAAAAATCTTATTAACAATAACTTTCTCTTGATTTGCTACCTCTATAATCAAATTAGGTTCCAGAGGGTACGCAACACAATTTAACTTATCAAGAATACTTTCAGAGATAAAAGATCTAGTTGCTCCAGAATCCATCAATACTTTTACTTCTACTGAGTTAATAACAAGCATACCTGCTACCACGTCCATATCTTACACCGCATCTTTCATTGTCATATTAAAAGTCCTAGCTCTGGGTTGAGCTGATGGTGCTGGGAGAGACGACGGTCCAGCAATCCTAAGAACATTGGCCTTCTGAACAGGCTCGTTACAATTCCTGGCCATATGGCCCACCTTTCCACACTTGAAACAAGCCAAGTCAGGCTTCCTTGCTCCATTTGGACACTCTGAAGAATAATGCCCTTTCTGGTTGCACTTAAAACATGTCACGTCCAACTTATTACACCTTCCCGGGTGTTTCTTTCCACAATTCTTGCATTCTTGAATCTGAGGTCTGTTATCCTTCCCTGGTTGTCCCACTTTCTGGAAACGGTTCCTCTGAGCTCCGTTACCGGGTTTAAACTTCTGAAACTTTTGGTTTTGATCTCCACCATTCTTGCCAAACTTTCCTCTAAACTTTGAACTTCCTTGCTCTTGCTCTGAGCTTTCGAATTTCCTTTTTCTTCCTTCATTTTCTCTCCTCGCAGCTTCACGCTGTCCTTCTACTATCATTGCCTTTTGTACCAAGGCAACATAATTCTTGATCTCCAACAACGCTACTTGACTCCTAATCCATGGCTTAAGTCCCTGTTGGAACCTCTTAGCCTTCTTTGCTTCCGTATTTACATACTCAGGTACGAATCTAGACAGCTCCGAAAATTTTACTTCATACTCCGTTACCGACATATCTTCTTGCCTAAGGTCCAGAAATTTCATCTCCAACTGATCTTTCATATAGCTCGGCAAATACTTCTCCAGAAATATCTCAATGAACTTCTCCCATGTTAAGTCCTTTCCTTCCAACAATGCCTTCGAAGAATCCCACCAGAAACTCGCTTCGTCCTTAAGATAATAACTCGTATACTGAGCTTTCTTGTCATCTTTAACTTCTGCTAACTCAAAAGCTTTTTCCATCTCTCTTAACCACGACTGTGCTTTAATCGAGTCTGGCAAACCTAAGAATTTTGGGGGATGAACAGTTTGAAAGTGTTTGAAGTTTCCAACTTTAGGGGCCACAGGTTGTTGCAAAAGCTGATCAAGTCTGCTCATCATGGTGGTTTCTGGGTTTACTTCTGGGTCTTGGGTTGGAATTTCTTCTTCTTGGTGATCTGGTGAGTTGGCCATTTCTTACAAACCTAATTAAGCAATTATTTAGCAATACGATAGCATGGCATATATACAACAACATTTTATTATGAAATCTTTTTACGGGTTTTAAGTTTTACCCAATTTTGCACATGCAATCCTATTACTACATAATTCTCATATCGGTGTTGTTTTATCATGGCACAGGATAGGGTATTACAAATTTTTAAACATGGTTATATGAAAACATGGTATTTAGAACAGTTTATGCAGATCTTTAGGGTGCACAATGAAAAACAAGATAATGGATTTTTTTAAACAAGGGTACATAAAAAAAGTCTGGCTATCACAAGTTCTGAAATAAGGTACAATAATATAGCAGGGTTAAACAGAGGAAAAAATGGAAAATATCCCCCTATCTACCCCTAACTTCTACCAACTACTACTACCACAAAGTTCCAAAATACAACATAACAAATGAAAAAGGGGTCCCGACATCTGACCAAGTATCCCAAAGCCTACTGGCGCTGAAAAACAACAACTACGGGCTCAACCAACAGTCCCGTCTAATCATCTAGAATCTCTCTCAACACAACCAACATCCAGCGAATAATCTTATGCAGCATCCGGGCCTCAGCATCAGCATCACTAGTGGATGGTCCCTCATCCAATCTCCTCCGGGCTACCTGCTCCACCAGCTGAATCCTAGCTCTCCACTCCTCCATTACTACTGAACTCCTCTGCCTAGAGTCTCGAATCAACCTATCCACCAAAGCTTCCAACTCAGGAATACGGGAGTAAACAAAGTCTCGGTCCTGGGCTAATTTGCCACCGACAGTGATAGGTACAGTCTTAGGCATCTCAGACTCTGGCTCAGGGGCAGGGGTCTCTGAATCTGGTCTCAAGGGTGAAATATGCATATGGATCTCACTACTCTCAGAGGGATCCTCCTCTGGGTCTGAACTAACATACACAGGCTCCTCTAGAGAGGGTGGAATGGGGTCCACTAGGGTACCGGTCAAACTAATCTCTGAATCTGAATCACTACCACTAGTGGGATCCTGAGAGAAAACACAAAACAGCAACCAAGAACAATGTTAGGGTTAAATAAAGCTTCCAGCTAACTCACACCCTAACTCTAGTTTCCACTTTAACTAATACATACTTTCCTTAGACTATACCTAATAGTTTAACTCAACTCTACATGAGTCGAACTCTCTCGCGATATAAATATACCCAAAATACCCTTTTTTAATCCTAACTTGTCTCAGGGACTAGATCCTGTAGCTCTGATACCAACTTGTGATGCCCTCAATCTCAGGGTTAGGAAATGAGGACCCACACACCTTTAATCTAATAATTAAATAAGCATAAACCCCGATTAACTACTAACAGGATCAAACAGGATAAAGTATGAGACAAGATTACAACTACCAACCATAAAATATAACTTACAACCCCAAAATAATATTAAATAAACATAATCGATTCCGGCTTGGAACCGACAGATAACCCATTGTATCTTTACAACCTTCTGGCTAAGTGCTTTCTCACTCAAAAACACCACTACCTGCTCTGGCAACCGGAAGCCCTCAACACGGTAGGGACCACCAGGTACGCTCTTACGAGCAGTGCACCTAAGCCTGACCATCTTCTTGCTTAACTACCATGGTTAAATTAAAACAAAATATATGAGTATAAAACTCAGCAAGTAACTATAAAGCAGTTCTATGATATAAAATCCACAATATACTTTACCAATCTCAGGGCATTCTACTATATTTGTTCTAGGTGGCAGATTTCCATCTTTTGGGTTAAGGAAGGGTTATGAAGGAAAAATGTGGGGCTTTCAAGGAATAAGGCTCGAAGCAGGGTGAAAGACGACATTCATCACAAATCATTAAAGGACCAGAACAGATCTTTTAGAAAGGAAAGCAACAATATTTCACTATAAAAAACCAATTATATGATCAACAGATTAAAATCAGGGTTCAAGAGCTTTAAGCTTCACAATATCACAATCAACTCTTTTCAAAGAAATATAAACCATTTTCATTTTCAAGAACCAATTACGGAACATGATGTTTCAGTTCCATTTTAAATAATCAATATAGAACCCTTGATTGGATCACTTTATATTTTCATTTAATTATAATACGGGTGATCAACCCGTACCGACCTCCATCCGGTCTTTAAGGTACCAATCGGCATAATTTCAGCCTTAAATTGGACTAGCCCCGCTAGCCTCTTACCATGACTGGACTAGTCCCACTAGCCTCTTACGTCCCAATCCAATCCATCAGGAATTCGTTTGGAAAACCTTGAGTTGGAAAAAGTAAGTTTTTCTAAATTCATTTTATCATTACCAAGAATATGAAATCATTCAGACTCTTTCGAGTCGAAACTCATTCTTAAGTCAAATTTCAAGAAAACAAATTAAAAAAGTGATTCAAAGACAAGAAAGGAACAACTCTAAGGATTTCGAATCAGGGATAATGAGGTACTTAAATTAGAAGGATCAATATCTGTTTCAAGGATCAATTGGGTGATCAAGAAATAAGGTATCATTACAAAGGGTTCACAAAGGTAATTATAGGGTTTATAATAGTTCATGGCTTAACAAATAACTTGAACAGAAAGACAGGTTACCAAAGGGTTGAATCAGTAAGCATATCAATAACAGTTTATCAAGATCAAAGACAGGGTATCTCAAGTTATTGACAGGGGTTCAATATTTAATCAGTTCCATACTCTACATGGTATGAACAATAACCTCTCTATAACCATTTTCACAAGTGATGAGAGTTACTTGCCTGAATTCGCTTTCCTGAAGGTTGAACTACTACCACCTAGTATACCCTTTCCTTTCCTAGCCTGAATGCCCTCACACTCCGAATCTACAATAAAAACCAAAACCTTAATCAGTTTCTCAACTCTCATTCCCGGAACGATCACTCATTACGATGGCTCGATTATACCCTTGACTCAAATATACGAGTATAGCTTATACACATAAACACATAGCACATCACACATCATATACTTTATTCTTAACCTTTACACCTTTATAAAAACTCGACAATCGACTTATAAACATCCTTATCTCAACTCGAAGTCAAATCATACCTTATATTAGAACACATAGCTCTTTATACTTGAAATCCTTATACGAATAAACAAACGACAAAACTTATAATAACGACCCTAAAGTTATCTTTAAACCAACACGACAACCATAGATAACACAAATCAATCATTCCCTTTCTTTTATACTTTAATTCGAACAAAACATAGCAAATTAGGCAAAAAAAATCTCACATACAATCCCTAATTAATCTTCATGATCCATTCAAGCACTTAAATTAGAATTTGACCTTTTTAAATGCTATAATCCATTCGGCCCTAACCACAAATCATAATTCGACAACCAAACAATGACATACATCATCAAATCCTCTTTTAAATCAACATGCAATCTCATTTCTTCCTAGTTAAACTTAGATTATACCAAGATTAAGTCACAAAATCAATTTTCCCTTTTATTAGTACAATGTCGAACCAAAATCTTCAACATGAAATCCTCAATTTTGATTTTTCAAGCATCCAATCAACTATACAAGTCCAAATACCTTTAAAACAATCATAAAAATCATTTTTATCAATCAACATACTTAAATCTCAAAAGAAACACAAACCCTTATTCGAAATTTCCAACAATCAAGACATGCATGCAACCGTTTAAGTAATTTATCTACCAAACATTCTAATTATCCAATAATTTCCAAGGATAAACATCAAAAAGTCATTTCCATTACTAAAAATCATTTTGATCTTCAAAAAATCAAGATTCCATTTGGGTTTTTCAAGAAATAACACATGCAAACGTTTTTCTCAATCCTTAAATCATTAATCATTCTAATCCATCATCGTCATCCTAGAATAAACATCCACAACCATTTAAATCAACAATAATCAATTCATTAACTTTTAGAAATCAAAAACCCATTCGGGTTTTAAACAAATCACTACATGCAATCACCAAAGATAAGATTTATGAATACTAGAGCTCAGTTATAGTATCATCACTCACCACCGGTTCACCGGAGTTCATCACCGGTGGCGGTGGCTTCACGGTGGTGCCCTCATTCGAGGGTGTCCAACCACGAAACCCCCGTTTTTCCATTAATTCCTCAAAATAACTAACATGCACATCTCATATACCATTCATTTGCAAAGAATCATGCTTAAACAAGATGATATCAACAAGAACAACAAGAACCGAGAAGCTCTCGGGTAAACACACACACATCGAGCATACACATCTACATGCAAGTGAATATACACACATGCACACTCTTCTACTTACATATATATGTTTATCAAGAGATTTTGGGAAGAATTGGTGAGATTTATCAAAGGAACAAGAGGTATACCGAGAGAGAGAAGAGAGCCGAGAGAGAGAGAGAGTAACCGAGAGAGAGTGAGGAAGAAAGAGAGAAAGAGAGAAAAGTGTTCACGGGAGAAAGAAAGAAAAGGAAGGGGGATAAATGAGTTTATAAATGATAAGGACAAGGGTAATTTAGTAAATTACTAATTCCTTTTTTAAATTGATTTTCCTTTCTCTATTTACTCCCATAGAATATTGGTGGAATAATAAATATACCTCTCTCAGAAATTTGAAAATTATAGCGATTGACAATTTTAAAACGTAGATCTCGAAATTAACTTTCCAACCATTACTCACAATAGACTTTTGAGCGTACGGTTGATTTTATATGATTTTCGCAAGTTCGTGCTAATAATAGCATTTTATCACATAAAAATCAATTTAAAATACAACGGCCAGCAAATAAATCCGTCCATCATTTTTAAAAAGTCTCTAGGACTAATACGAAGATAACAGAACAAATCTCATGCCTTTATCTTACTCAGATAATTTTATAAAAATGTGCGAAGGTTAAATAAACCTTATTTAAATCAATTAATTCCCTTAAATTCATAAAAATGTCAACAGATCACGTAATCATGCATACAGACAAGTAAGCACACATACGAACACATCTCAACTCATGTCTGATCATAAATTTTTTCCTTCTTTAATTTTATTCCTTTCTACGCGTACCGGGTCACGTTCAGCCTAACGGCCCGACGCTCAGCGTTTCAATTACGCTTCTCAGTATCGACCGACTCGTCACTAGGACGCAATACTTTACTTAAAAATTTCATTTCACATAATAACACATAGTTCATATTTTAAATATCTTAACCCCTTTTTAGGATGAGTTCCGTTCTATCTGACGGCCCGACAACACAGCTTAACTCCTAAGCTGACTCTTTAAATTGGAACGCTTTTACTTACACTCCTAGATTCTAATATACCGTAAAGACAATTAACCAGCACTTAATCACATAATTATAATCACTTCACATAATTCACACTTTATTCAGTTAATTACGTCGCAAAATTCCCAGTCGTCACAGTGATGCAAAGTGAATATGAGATGAGCATGATGGGAGAATTAAATTATTTCCTTGGCCTACAAATCAGCCAAAGAAATGATGGAATTTTTATTAGTCAAACTAAGAATGTTAGAGAGTTTCTAAAAAAATTCGGAATGGTGGATTGCTCACCAGTATCAACTCCTATGTCTATAGCTACCAAGTTGGATGAAGATAAGATAGGAATAATTGTAGATATCACAAGCTATACGGGAATGATTGGATCTTTACTTTATTTGACTGCTACTAAACCAGAGATTATGTTTGCTACCTGTTTGTGTGCAAGATTTCAAGCTAATCCAAAGGAATCACACCTAATGGTTGTTAAGAGGATTTTCAGATATTTGAAGGGTACTCCACAATTGGAATTATGGTATCTTCAGGGAACGGGGTTTGAAGCTGTTGGTTACACAGATGCAGATTTTGCAGGATGCATGATGGATGAAAAGAGTACTATCGGAAGCTGTCAATTCCTTGGTCGAAGACTTGTATCCCGGTATAGTAAGAAACAACAGTCTGTGTCAACTTCCACAGCTAAGGCTGAATATATAGCTATTGGAAGTTGTTGTGCTCAAGTGCTTTGGATTAAAATCAACTAATAGATTATGGACTAGTATTATAGAAAATTCCTATCATGTGTGACAATACTAGTGCAATATCCATTGTTGCTAACCCTTTAATCATTCTAGAACAAAACACATTGATGTAAGGTACCATTTCATAAGTGCTGTAAATGGTACCATTGAGCTCATTTTTGTTCCAACAGAAAAACCTTTAACTGAAATTTTTACTAAACCTTTAGATGAAGCAACATTTACAAGATTATTAAGTGAACTTGGATGTTAAATTCTTCATCTTAAGGCAAAAACTCAGCTAACACTTTGTAGCAGATTAACTCTTAATAGATCAAAAATAATATAATTTAATTAAGAATTAACTAGAATATGATTTATAAATATTTCAGAAATCTGCTGTATATTTATTTTTCAAAATTAAAAGTCCAACTTGGAATTTTTCTAATTCTAAGAAAACTACCTAATATTACTTCATCTTGATAATATGTGAAATTGATATAAGGCAGAATTAAAGTACAACAAAAGTATGTAGAGAACTGAGTTCGCGACAAGTCATGAATGAGTTTGTGACAAGTCAAAAACTGAGTTCGTGACAAGTCATGAATGAGTTCGCGATAAGTGATATTGAGATCTCTATATAAAGTTCTCGACACAACATATCTAGACTTCTCTACAACTCAGAGTGGAATAATTTAAATCAGTAAATTATTTCATTGACATACTTTTTGATATAAAAACAATTTTAATTTTTATATTGTAATTTCATAATGTAAATTGAAATTGATTAGTTTTAGTGGTAAACTGAGTATTTATACAACATATCGTGATGTCACTATCTAGTTCTCGATAACAGTTTTCTACATAACATCTCGACATGAATTCTAGCGATGACAATTTATACCGAACTGATGGATACCCAATCCGTACTGATCCCATCGGGTTTTACCAAACCCGAATATTTTGTGTTTGGATTCAGGTTTGGGTTAAATTTTTTAACCCGAACCATTCTCGGGTCGGGTTTGGGTTTAAGGCCTACCGTTTCGAACCCGACCCGAAAACCCGAAACCTATTCCATTCCGACCTGAACCCGAAATCGATTCGAAACTCGTGTTCATATATAAATAATATTTTACATTTTGAAAGTGTTAATATAATATATAATATAATATATTACTAATATTAGTACTAAATAAATTATACTTTTTACAAACTATTGCATTAAAGTCTAATATTATTTGACTATTATCATTAAACAAATTTTCAGTAGCATGTTCGATACAAATAAACTAAAGGTCGAGATTGTTATATTATTTGACCAACAATTTTATTCCTAGAAGTATTATTCATTTTCTTCTCTGAACACTCTTATTAACCTCAAAAATTTCAATATCGCCTATGAGTACTTTGCCCAAATCAGATCCTAGTATTTTTTCACTAGAGTTTGTGGAAATTAATTAAGGTGCAATTTGGTAGAGACTAAAAACCCGAACCAAAACTAAACCCGAACAAAACCTGATGGGTTTGGGTTCGGGTTTAATGATTCGGGTTTTTTCGGGTTCAAGTTCCGGTTTGAAAAAAATCGGGTTCAGGTTTGGTTTTTGCTAAACCCGTTTTGACCGACCCGATTGCCATCCCTAATGAGGTCTCTATAAACTCCATGTGACTTCTCGATACCTTTCTTTATTGTTTCTAATTCCCTTATCACAAAGTCATATCACTATACTATAAATACCCAGACATCTCGACATAACATCTCTTTACGCTCTCGAGATCCATTTTGGCCTAATTACAACAATTTCTCTCAATTTCTCTTCTCTACAATCCTTTCACATCAAAAAACTTACCCAATCATTTCTTTCAATATCTAAAAATGGCATCCAACTTATACACTAGAAGAGTTATAATCCCAAAGGAAAGAACTAATTTCCTTGCCTTTGTTGACCCAAATCTAGCACCTGATAACTTCAAGTGCTTTGTGAAATTTATTTATGACTCTTATCTTGATGGAGCTCTTACTACAAACCCCACTCTGTATCTAGACGTCTTGAATGAGTTATGAGGGAGTCTTATTCTCACCACCACTATAGATGAAAGACAAGCTGTGAAAATGGTGGTGTCTTGCACAATTAAGGGGATAGCTCTGGAGTTTAATGCCAAGGACTTGAACAATGCTCTAGGGATACCTATGGACAAACACGTTGTAGCAACCACTTCTCAGGAGATTGGAGACTTCATGGACTTTATTCACTATGAAGATACTGTTGATCTAGCAAGGTTGAACAAGAAGCATCTCAGGAGGGAGCGGTCTTTTGTGTTTGACACAATTTTGAGGGCCTTCACTTGCAGGAAGATTGGTTTTGACCAAAATTTAAGTGTGGTTCAAAAACTAGTTTTCTATATGGCCTATAACAGACACTTGGATGTTGGAAGCCTGATCCTGAGTGAGCTAAGCACAAGGCTTACTATGCCTTTGGAGACTAGAGGTAAGGAAATTATCTTTTATAGGTTTATAATGTATGTCTTAAACCATAAGGTAAATGACATCCATTTAACTGATGGAATAGACACAAGTTTAATAGGCATTTCTAAGTCAGTGTTCAAAGTTCTATTTGTACAGCTGAACAGGAAAAATCAAGTAGGAGTATGTCTCAGTCTCACTAACTTTATGTTAGAGAAATTTAGGACTTACCCCTACCCATGACATGGGGAGCTTAACAAATGCTATTACAACTACAGCTCCTGGTCCTGTAGAAGTAAAAATATAGGACAACCCATAGGAGCCTTCCACAGTTGAAACCATTTATTCCAAGTCCCTAGATGGTAGCAAGCCAACTGCCTCACCCTCTCAAAGGATGGAGTTCGTAAAAAGAAGAAGAAAAATATACCCTTGTGTAATAACTCGAATTTTGAGACTTTGTATAATGTTTGATGAACAGTAACCCTGACAATCGGAGAAAACTTTTAAGACCACACTATGTTATGCATGAGAAATTTAGTTTTCAAGTCGATGTCGTAATTATACGTACCAAATGAGTGTATGTAAACGCCATTAGTTTTCGAAGCAAACGAACTTTATAAAACATCCGTATCTACGAACCATCGAGGAATAAGAGAATCACAATAAAATTATGAATCTAAAATCCTATAAATTCAATCCCAAGTACAAGGCTTCAAAGCGTAAAGGATGTATAAGAAATGATTTACCCCACGAACCGCTTACGAAGATTTATTACGAAAACGAATCGGCCAAGCGAATACGTAAGCTAATAAATAAAATATATCAAGCCATGCAAACCATGCAAACTAACTAGTAAGGAAATAACCAAGAATTAGGAACTAAGTAGTAACCAACCTAATGAGCATAGTAACCTGGCTAGCAAATAGTGACTTGAACAGTAATTGAAGTACCTAAGCTAGCAATCTAGCTTTGAAAATTAGCAAGATAGCAAGATATGTACTAAGTTTTTCATATCTAGCAAATATATACTAAATATTGTGTCACTTATCCAAGAAGAAAGCCAAGCAACACAAAAACTTTCTCTATTCTCTCTCATTAAGTCCCATTCGGCCCTAGAAGAAAGGGAAATCAAATTTCAAACCTCAACTTCAAGCCATGGAAAAATCCACCAATTAATTCCTAAGCTTCCTACATATCAAACTAGGGTAAGATAAATTTTTGAGAGCATTTTATTAAGGTTTGGATGGGTAAATAATTCCATGAAAGTGATGATGAATAGTGCCAAATAGTAACACTTCTTGATTTCTTTATTTTCATCGCATGATTTAGGATCCTTAAGCACACCCAAGCCTCCCCAAGATTCATCCATCAAGAAGAAAACATTCCAAGATTTCAAGAAAGGTATAAATCCTTACCCAAACTTTGTTTAAGGTTTAAGTTTCAAGAAGTTTATGGATCTTAGTTGTGAACCTAGTTTTGATGGTTAATTTGTTATTTTCTTGATGTTTAGTTAGTTAGTTACTAAGGTTGATGTTTTTGTTATTCCTAGTGGACTAACAATGAGATTTACAGAAGGGGGGTTGAATGTAAATCTTAAAACTTTTTCAAGTTTTGAGCAGTTTTGAAGGCTTTGTGTTCAAGATAAACAAGTGTGTGAATTGCTTTAAGCTAATACAGACAGATATATATTCAAGCACTAATGTAAAGAACACAACAGACCTTAAAAACTTTTCTGGTGGATTGTTGTTCCACCAGAGATGGTATTTCAGAAAATCTGTGATTCAAGATGTTGATCACAGCTGCATCCTAGTACAAACTAGATAATTTTTCTCTCAAGATTTTTCTAAACAGCACTGGAAAAATTCTCATCTAATTACTAGCTGCTACTTGGTTTATATATCACCAAGTGTACAAGTGAAGACAAAGATAAAAATACAATAATAAAATAAGTTCTCCACTTGTTTCTTCTCCATATCACTCAAGTACTTTGTTGACTATTGCCACTTTGTACTAGAGTAGAACGGCTGCTTTTTCTGATGTTCCTGAAATTAGGCTTCCACATTTCAGTTATCTCTGACAACCCATGTGCCTCTGTCTGCTGTTACAACTACCACTTATCAACTGCTATTTAACAGAACATCCGTTGAAGCCTTCATCCGTTGATGGCTTTATCTGTTGATGTGTTAGCAGTTGAAGCTCTATCCGTTGAAGCTTTAGAGACATCCGTTGAAGCTTTGTTTCTCATCCGTTGAAGGTCTTTAAGACATCCGTTGATACCACTTCATTTATACAAAATTACAAGGCATGAAATATTTACAATTGGCCTTCCTATTTGCATATCTTCTAGTAGTCAACATGACTTATATTTTCTCTCAACTTCTAAGAATTATATCTTAAATACAGAGACTGAAATATGCTACAACACTAGACTTATTTCTAAGTAAAGCTGCACCATCAACGGATAGCCAAAGTGGTCTTATCCGTTGAGGCTGCAAACTCTAAACTTCTACTTAAGTGTTTTGTTAAACATATCATCAAACTAATGCACATATTTTCCTAACAATCTCCCCTATTTATGTCTATAAGAATTGTAGACATAAATCCAGGGTTAACTTGATGATAACAAAACACTTAACAAATATATGAATTGAAACTAAGTAGAAATTTAAAAGTGCTGCAAAAGTGTATGTACTAGGAGTTAATTGAAGATTTATAGAATTTCCAAGGGTGCTCCTCTAGTCTGAGCAAATCATCTTTTTCTTCTTTGTTCCCTTGTTTGCTTTCCTAGCCCTTTGTCATTTTCCTCAATTTGGAGTTGGAGTTGTCTGTAGAATTCAGCTTCATCTTCATCACTGATATCCAACTTAGATTGCATTTCCTTGAGAGTTTCATTGCTGGCAATCTTGAGTTGGTCTTCAAGTCTGAAAAATCTTCTGACTCCTTTATCATCTCTAAATTCCATCAACCAATGAGGTGATTTGTGGATTGTAATTCCCCTTTCTTGAATGAGCAAAGTTCTGGGCAAAGCATTGGGCTCCTTCCAAGTTTTCCTTATGTTGGCAATCTTGTTGAGAATTTCAGTCTTGGCAGTCCTGGTAAAGCCAGAATCCTTTTGTATGGCTGAAAAGACTCTGATCAAGGTAGAGTAGCCTTCATTCAGAATCCTGTAGAGAGGCCATGTTCTTTCCCCAGCTCCTTTGTATCTGAACACCAATCTCTCTGGTAGCTGTCTGTAGGCAGCTATTCCCCTTACATCCTCCAGCTCATCCAGATAGAGTTCAATGTCTGAAATTTCTTTTATGTCACAGATGTGAACATAATCATCTTTAGAAATGGGTGGCATAGGCTTAGGTTTTTGTTTTTGAGTGAATTTCTTAGAGGTTAGGGGAGGTGTAGATTTGGATTTTCTTTTCTGTTTCTTTGGTAGTGGAAGAGTGGTTAAAAAGGTAGGCAATTTGATGGTGTCCCAATCAATAGGTTCCTCTTTTGGGATGATTAGTTCACCATGGATGTTTATAGTGGGATCAGCAACACAAGGTTCAGGTATGGAAGGTAGTGGTTTAGATATTGATTTAGTTTCTTCAGTGTTATCTTCACTCCTTCTATGTGCCTTGGCCTTTCTTCTGTTTCCCTTCTGCCATTCCTCTCTTTCCTCCATACTCTCACCAAATATACTCCCAAAAACCTCATCTAGGTTTGCAATCTTGTCTTCACCCCTGACTTCAATTCCTTTCTCTCCTTCAACTTGACTTGACTTTAGCTGCTGTTCAAGCTTAGCTTGTGCTCTTTTGTCAGCCTTGAGTTTTTCAGCTTCTTTCTTCAACCTTTTAGTTTCTTCCCTCTTGGCCTTTGGAAATTTGGGATGTCCTTGCATCACACAGATACTCTTTCCCTCTCTAAATATAATGGCCATTTTCATTCTTTCAACTATGTCCTTGGTCTCCTTGTGCTTTTTGATGTTAGCACCCAAAACTTTGTCTTCATCAGGCTTTGGAAGAGGAAAGTCCACTTCTTTCATCTGAGCAAAGTCTAGGGGGTTCTTTGTGGAGTCCTTGCTGGATCTAGTGTTGGGCTTGAGAACTATAGGTTTTAGATTCTTGAAAGAAGTCTCTCCAACCTTATTCCTCCTTTCTGGCTTGTGCTCCATAATGATTGGTTCAACCTTTGTGCTATGTTTCACAGATATTGATTTATCTTGTGTTAAGCCAAACATTTGTTGCACCCTTTTATCAATTCTCCTCCTTTGCTCTTTCACTTGAATTTCAGCTGCTGCTAGCTGGATTAGATCAATTCCATCAGGCTTTCCTTTGATTTGCATAATTGGAGAAGTAGTGATGGCAGGAACTAGCACTTTAGATATCTGGATTTTTGTAGATGGCTCTCCTTCCCCTTCCCTTTTTCTCTCCCCCTTTTTGTTATCATCAAGGAGAGGGGTCAAGCCTTGTGCCTTTGCCAGCTGCATAAGTAGACTTATTTGAGATTGTTGGTTGTGAAGAATGCTGGCCACAGAATTTTCAATAACTTGGACTCTGTCTTCTAACTTAGCCAGCCTCTTTGCAGTATTTGAATCCTTTTTCAATCTCAACAATAAGTCCTTCATTGTACCATAGGGCATGACTGAATCCAATTTTTCAGAATTGTAGGATTTCAAGTCAGCAATATCCTTCTTGAGTTCATCAACACTCTGATTCTGGCTTACTTGCTGCAACTTCATGAGATGCAGTGAGTCCAGGTGAGCTGTAAGGATTGCCTTGGTACCAGCATGTGAAGTTTTCTGAATGGCCTGTTGGATAGTACTGATTTGTTTGACTAAGGAGACATTGAATTGCCCTGGTGTAGACTCCTTTGTCAAGGCCCATTCAGGTAAATTTGGAATAGAACTAGGGCTTTCATCTCCCCCTAAGTTCATGCTTCCATCAAAAAAAACAGAGTCATCATCATCAGAATTTATTCCAAATTCCTCAGATGACTCACCAGCTATAGAAGGCATCTTGTTAATAGCAGCTTTATCCCATTGAAGAGATTCTGTTGTATGTACTAGATGTAGTGTCTTTTCTGCCTCCTCATTGCCCTGAGCAACCAATAGCTGATAGGCTGACACAGGATGAGTAAAAGTGTCAGCATCCAAGGAAATGTTATCAATTACAGCTTTGTAATGTTGCTGAAATTGTCTTTCCTTTTCAGCATCATCCACAATCATTGACTCATTAGCAATGGCTGGATCCACCCTTATATCTGCTGTACCTGCCTTTCTCTCTTTTTCTCTATATTCTTGCATCAGGGGCTCCCCCTAGCTCACACTCCTCACTTCCTCACCTTCACCTACTAAGGTGGTACTCCTCTCACTTACTTTTGCCATGATGGAAGAAATAGCATGCATATTTGAGCTCTCAATCTCTCCTTTTGCCTGGGTGCAACCCAGCCTCTCACTCAAATTGTCACTCCCTTCCCTCAGTCCTAAAAGTGATTGTACAGTAATCATGTCTTCAACACTTGGAATTGTTTCAGTTATGTGTGTAGAGACTATCAACGGATATGAAATAGCCGTTGAAGGTGACACTGATGGTATCAACGGATAACTGCTGTTAAGCTTATCCGTTGAAGAACAACCACTTGTCAACGGATGAGTGATATCCGTTGAAGAAGGAAAAGAAGTAGAAATTGAAAGTGATATAACTGTTAAATCTGTGTGGATTGATTTGAGTTTTGGTGACACAGATCCTTCAATTACATCTGAAAGAATTTACGGGTGATCCAACAAATCATCTAAAAGATGATGATCACCTGTATTTGAGTGGGGCTCCTCCCTGAGTTGTAAAGAGGGAGAATCAGGAATTGATGGGAATAACATATCCACATCCAGAGATGGTGATGAAGTGTGTGGTGATTGATGTGTGTTAATTGTGAGAGAATGGGGCTGTGACTCCACATTTGTTGGAGCCACATCAAACTGAGTTTAAGAAGGCATATATACAGATGGATGTATCTGTGCAGTGTGTGCACCCTGTGTAGAAGATTGGGTTCTAGCCCTCTTTCTTCTAATAAAAGCTTTTGTTGCTGAGTGTTTGGCTTCTGTGTCCCTCCCTCGTTTGATATGTGTTCCTGGTTGGGAACTATTTTCAATAGTTACATCCTTTTGGGAGAATACAGCTAGGGATGTGCTAGTAACCTTTTCAACCACCACAGCTTTTTGAGAAACTGTGGCTTGGCTAGCTTGGGAAACACTTATTTCTCCTTCCTTATCCTGGGGGTTTCTTTGATGTTCACCCCTCCCCTCACCACTCACACCCTGTTCACTCCCCTCAGGGTTAAGGGTAGGTGTTACAACTATTGTCTTTTGAGAAACAACAGAGGTGGTTTTCTTTGTCTTTGATTTTGAAAGTTTAGTTTTGGTGACCTTGGTAGGAATCTGTTGGGGCAATGTCACAGATTCCATGGGCACACTAGAAGATAAAGAAATAGAGGGGTTGGAAGAAGTAGGAGTTGTAGAAACAATTACCTCACTCACCTGAGGTGCATCCATGATTGGTAAATATACCAATGGTACACTGCTGTTGAGATCCATTCTCAATAAATCTGCAAGAACGCTTTTCTCTTGTGCCCAGCACTTGAGTTTGTTATTCTCATTGGTTATGACCAAACCTTCAGCAACATGGTTAGCCAATAACATAAAGAATCTAGCATAATAGATGTTATTAGGTCTATTAGCTTTGTTACCTAATCTAGTACCCAATTCTAGCATAACATAATTGCTAAAGTTAAAATACCTATCAGAAACAAGCATATAGAGCATATTAACAAGAGATGAAGTTATGGCATCAAAATTACTAATTTTCCCAGAGAAAACCTTGATAAAGGCATCCCCAAGAAAACTCCATTCTTTCCTAAGGCCTTTTCTTTTAATACTCCCTAAACTAGCAGAGTTAAGAGAATAACCTATGGAATCTAACATGCTGGATACATCATTATCAGTGTGTGGTGTCATGGCATTGTTCTCAGGCAATTTAAAACATGCTAGTAAATCATCACAGTTAACACAGTGATTTTTACCTTTGAGAGTGAAAGAGATGGTCATATCTATGGAGTTGAACTCAGCAGTTGTCCAAATCTCCTCGACTACTTCACAGTAAATCGTTGGGGCTTCCAGCATTGCATAGCTAAGTTTACAGTTTTTGATGAAGTCCATCATTTTGTGATAATCTGAGTGAGCTTCATTCTTTGCTACCAAAGCTATGAAATTGTTCTTCTCATAGATGAACCCAGATTGAGACATAATTTTTACTACTGGTGCCATTGTTGTAAGTAAAAATTGCAGAGAATAACTTGAAGGTTTTGCAGAGAGTAAATGGTAAAAGCTTTGAAGTTTCAAGAAAGCGTAAAGTAAAAATGAAAAATCAGAAGGGCTTATATACTTTCTCAAATTAAAAAGCATAAATAAAAGATTAAACAATAAATATATGTAAGTGAGTTTCAGCCGTTTAAGAATAAACTGTAAGTATTCTAAAAACTACCTTTAAAACAAATACATACAGTTGTATGTATGAGTATCAATGGTTAAGAAAATAGAATCAACGGCTGTAAGACACCTGAATCGACTGATGTGACATTTCAACGGATAAAGTAAATTGTCATCCGTTGAAAAGTACTACAGTTTTATCCGTTGACGGATAAAAATTCCAGAAATGTATATGTCTTTCAACGGATAATGAACATCCGTTGATGGAACAATTTTGACTTTCAACGGATAGGAAATACCCGTTGATGGAATAATCTGTGTTAAAAAGTCAAATTTGTTCTAGCAACTAATACATTTCAGGCTTCAATTCAAATTACAATAAGGACATAAATTTTATGAGTAATTAAGCATACCTAGCTCACTTACCAATCTTGTGAATGTTGATTCATCAAGTGGCTTGGTAAATATGTCTGCAATTTGTTGTTCACTTAGAACAAAATGTAGTTCCACTGTACCATTCATGACATGCTCTCTGATGAAGTGGTACTTGATATCAATGTGCTTGGTCCTTCAGTGCTGCACAGGATTCTCTATTATGGCTATGGCACTTGTGTTGTCACAAAAGATAGGAATTTTGTCAACATGAAGTCCATAATCAAGGAGTTGATTCCTCATCTATAACACTTGAGAGCAGCAACTTCCAGCAGCAATGTATTCAGCCTCAGCTGTAGAAGTAGAGACTGAATTTTGCTTTTTGCTAAACCATGATACAAGCTTGTTTCCCAGGAATTGGCAGGACCCTGTTGTACTTTTCCTGTCTATTTTGCAACCTGCATAGTCTGCATCTGAATAACCAATTAGATCAAAGCCAGATTCTCTAAGATACCAAATACCTAAATTTGGTGTACCCTTGAGATATCTGAAAATCCTCTTGATAGCAATTAAGTGAGACTCCCTAGGATCAGCTTGAAATCTAGCACACAGACATGTAGCAAACATTATATCTGGTCTACTGGCAGTTAAATATAAAAGTGAACCAACCATGCCTCTATAACTTGTAATGTCCACAGACCTTTCAGTCTTATTCAATTCAAGTTTGGTGGCAGTGGCCATGGGAGTTTTTGCAGATGAACATTCCATTAAGTCAAACCTTTTTAGAAGATCATGAATATATTTTGTTTGACTAATGAAAATTCCATCACTAACTTGTTTAACTTGTAAACCAAGAAAATATGTTAGTTCTCCCATCAGGCTCATTTCATACTTACTTTGCATTAGCTTAGCAAACTTTTTGCAAAGTTTGTTATCTTTAGAACCAAATATTATGTCATCTACATAAATTTGAACAAGTATACTAGAGCCATTAATATTCCTAAAGAAGAGAGTTTTATCAACAGTACCTCTAGTGAAGTGATTCTCCAAAAGGAATTTTGATAGGGTTTCATACCAGGCTCTAGGTGCTTGCTTCAGTCCATAGAGTGCTTTCAACAGAGAATACACATAGTCTGGAAAATTTGGATCTTCAAACCCTGGAGGTTGACTTACATAGACTTCTTCCTCCAATTTCCCATTTAGAAATGCACTCTTGACATCCATTTGATAGACTTTGAAATTGGCATGGGCTGCATAGGCTAGAAAAATTCTGATGGCTTCAAGTCTTGCAACAAGAGCATATGTTTCATCAAAATCTATTCCCTCTTGTTGAGAATAGCCTTTAGCAACCAATCTGGCTTTATTCCTTATGACGATGCCATTTTCATCCATCTTGTTTCTGAATACCCATTTTGTGTCAATAGGACTCTTGTTCTTTGGTTTGGGTACCAGCTTCCAAACTTTATTTCTCTCAAATTGGTTCAGCTCTTCCTGCATAGCTAATATCCAATCTGGATCCAATAAAGCTTCTTCCACTTTCTTAGGTTCCTCCTGAGATAGAAAACTACTATACAGACATTCATCTTGAGTAGCTTTTCTTGTTTGCACTTTAGATGATGCATCGCCAATGATCAGTTCAAAGGGATGATTCTTGGTCCATTTCCTTTGAGGTGGAAGATTTGCTCTAGATGAGGTGGCCTCAGTATTGTCATGATGTGAGACAGAGTGTTGATTAGTTGAAACTCCCCCTGAGTTGTTGGTTCTTTGCAGGGAATTTGGAGTTCTATCAACTGATGATGTAAATCGATTATCCGTTGATGAACTATGATCAACGGATGCTTCATTTTGTACTTCAACGGATGATGCACTATGTCTTTCAACGGATACTGCATTGCCTCTATCAATGGATGCAGAATTTTGTGCATTATCCAAGGGCATATATTGAATCCCTTTTGAAGTGTCATCTCCATCAATCTCTTCTTCACTATCATCACAATATATCTCAATGTTGTCAAATTTGAGTCTCTCATGGTGTCCCTCATCTGTTAGTCCATCAATCTTTTTATCATCAAACACAACATGCACAGATTCCATAACTATATTGGTTCTTAGATTGTAGACCCTATAAGATTTTCCAGCTGAGTAACCAACAAATATCCCTTCATCAGCCTTTGCATCAAACTTTCCTTTATGGTCAGATTGATTCCTCAGTATAAAGCATTTACATCCAAAGACATGAAGAAAGTTTAGAGTTGGTCTTCTTCTCTTGAACAACTGATAAGGAGTCATGCCTTTAGCTTGATTGATCAAAGAAATATTCTGAGTGTAGCAGGCACAATTAACAGCTTCAGCCTAGAAATATGTGGGTAACTTTGATTCTTCAAGCATTGTTCTGGCAGCCTCAATCAAAGATCTGTTCTTTCTTTCAACTACCCCATTTTGCTGAGGTGTTCTTGGAGCTGAGAACTCATGCATGATTCCATTTTCTTCACAGAACAGCCTTATTGACAAATTCTTGAACTCAGTTCCATTGTCACTCCTGATATTCCTAACCTTCAAGTCAGGATGATTATTGACTTCCCTGATGTGATTGATAATGATTTCACTTGCTTCATCCTTTGATCCAAGAAAATAGACCCATGAAAACTTTGAGAAATCATCTACAATCACTAAGCAATATCTTTTTCTTGCAATTGACAATACATTGACTGGTCCAAACAAATCCATATGCAGCAGCTGTAATGGTTCATCAATTGTTGTTTCAAGCTTCTTTTTGAATGATGCTTTCCTTTGTTTGCCTTTCTGACAAGCATCACACAAACCATCTCTTGAGAATTCAACAAGAGGAATTACTCTGACTAAGTCCTTTTTGACTAGATCATTCATTGTCTTGAAATTCAAATGGGATAGCTTCTTGTGCCATAGCCAACTTTCAACTGGACTCGCTTTGCTGAAGAGACAAGTAATAGATTCTGCATCTGTAGAGTTGAAGTCAGCTAAGTACACATTCCCTTTTCTAACTCCAGTTAGAACCACTTTGTTGTCTTTCTTGCTGGTGACAACACAGGCTTCTGAATTGAAGGAAATTGCATTTCCTCTATCACATAGTTGACTGATACTCAGTAAGTTGTGCTTGAGACCATCAACTAATGCAACTTCATCAATGATGACATTCCTTGTTGAAATCAAGCCATATCCCATAGTAAACCCTTTGCTGTCATCTCCAAAGGTTATGCTAGGGCCAGCTCTCTCCTTAAACTCAGTGAGCAGGGAGAAATCTCCTGTCATGTGTCTTGAACAGCCACTGTCCAAGTACCATAGATTTCTTCTTTTTCCCTGCACACCATAAAATCAATCAAGTTGATTTTGGTACCCAAGTTTCCTTGGGTCCATTCTTGTTAGCCTTTCTCCTAGACTTCATTCCTCCTGCATCTTTAGACTTAGGTAACTTTGAGTCAACCTTGATCTTAGATGTAGTTGGTTGAGGTGTAGGGTTAGTCACAGAATCATTTAGCACATTTGGAATTTGATAAGACATGGATTGTGCAAGCATGTTATTCCATATTGGCATATTGTATGGCATTTGAGGCATACTAAATGCAGCAAGATAAGGATTGTTAAAAATGGCATGTTTGCAAAATGGGCATAAGGATTCTGTTGAGACATAACAGGCATAGCATGCAGAGGTGATGCAGACATATTAGGCATGGAAGAGGGTACAAGTATGGGAGTTTTCTTAATAGATTTGCAATTAGCAGATAGATGATTAACACTACTACAATGCACACAGCTTTTTCTAGGAGCATACTTATCAGGTGTGTAATTGTTATGTTTGTTAACCCCTACCTTCCCATTTCTATTAGATTTCCTTTTAGTTTCCTTTTTATCCTCAACCACTTTGAGCCTATTCTTTAACTGTTCTAAGGTCATGTGTCCTATATTCACCTTACTGAAATCTTTGGATGTGCTTGCTTCTCCTTTGACAAAGTTCTTGGAAGGTGAACCAAACTTTTTGTTGAGTTTCTTTAAATTTTCACTTTTAGAAACATCTGCCTGTTTTAATTGAGGAACCTTCAACGGATGCTCCTTTTCTTCCTTCAACGGATAACTTTCATCATCCGTTGATTCCACATCCGTTGACAGCCCATCAATTAATTCCAGTTTCTTTTTGTTTTTATCCCAGGCAGTCTCACAGAATGATTCAATTCCTTGGACCTTGGAAATTTGAGCACTAACATCCCTAGATGTCTTCGAGGCTTTAATCACCTCTTGCTCTCTCTCTAATTGATTGGAAAGTATTTCTACTTTCTTAACAGATTCAGCTAGTTCATTTTCAACAGATATACAATGTAGCTTAGTTTTCTCTAGGTCAATCAACTTATCTTCTAACATAGCATTTCTATTACTTAAAAACAGATTGTTCTCTTTAATCCTACTATTTTCTTTAGCAAGAGATTTAAGAGACACACGCAAATGATACAATTCAGTAGACATGTCATTAAAAGCATCATTGCACTCTTCTTTAGTAAGCTGTGTTAAATCAGTAGTGATTACCTGGTTGCTTGATGAACTAACTTCATTTTCCTCAGAATCAGCCATGAGAGCCAAGTTGACATATTCCACATCTTCATCCTCTTCTTCTCCATCAGCTGCCCAGTCTTTTTCTTGAGTAATGAAAGCCCTCTCCTTTTACTTGAGCAGATCAAAATATTTCTTTTTGTAATCTACTTGGTCAAATTTCTTCTTTTCAGAAGTTGGCTTTCTGCACTCACTTGCAAAGTGTCCACTTATACCACAATTGAAACACTTGAACTTGGATTTGTCCACCATGTTCTTATGAGGTTTAGTGGCTCTAGTGTTTTTCCTAAATTTCATTTTTGCAAATCTCCTGGACAGAAATGCAAGATGCTCATCAATACCATCAGAGTCATCTTGGCTGGAGTTGTCTTCATTCTCAGCAACTTGCTCCTTACCCTTGCTTGATTCTGATTTGCTTGTGCCATCTTTGGAGTTTGATGTAGATCTCACAGTTTCTTGTCTACATTCTTTCTTATTTTCAGCTACCAAGGCAACTGAACCTCCTTTCTTTCTTCCCTTCTCCAATACCTCATCCTGTTCCAGCTCTAGTTCATAAGTCTTCAAGATTCCATATAATCTTTCAAGAGTGAAGTCCTTATAATCTTGAGAGTTTCTCAAGGAGACAGTCATGGGTTTCCATTCCTTTGGCAAGGATCTTAAAAATTTAAGATTTGAATCCTTCACCTGGTACACTCTACCATACAGCTTCAGTCCATTCAACAGCTTTTGGAATCTATTGAATGTGTCATTTAAAGATTCATTTTCTTCAAAATGAAAATACTCATACTGTTGAATGAGAAGCTGCATTTTGTTTTCTTTTACTTGTTCTGTACCTTCACACAGTAGCTGAACTGTGTCCTAAACCTCTTTGGCAGTTGTGCAATTTATCACATTATCAAACATATCCTTGTCAAGACCATTAAACAAAATGTTCATAGCCTTCTTATCCTTGTGGACTTCTTCTGTGTCTTCCATTGTCCATTCTACTCTAGGTTTTGGAATGGATTGACCAACAGCAATTGTGGCCGTAGCAACTGTGGCTACTTTGTGGGGAATGTGAGGACCATTCTCAATGCAGTTTACATAACCTTCATCTTGGGAGAGTAGATGAAGGTGCATTTTCACCTTCCAATGGTGATAACTGTCTTTGTCAAGAACTGGGATTTTTACTCCAATATCCTTCTTACTCATCTTTGTTAGTTTCCAAGATCTTTAAACTCTTTGTGTGTCAAGAGCTTGCTCTGATACCAATTGTTATTCCTAGAGGACTAACAATGAGATTTACAGAAGGGGGGTTGAATGTAAATCTCAAAACTTTTTCAAGTTTTGAGCAGTTTTGAAGGCTTTGTGTTCAAGATAAACAAGTGTGTGAATTGCTTTAAGCTAATACAGACAGATATATATTCAAGCACTAATGTAAAGAACACAACAGACCTTAAAAACTTTTCTGGTGGATTGTTGTTCCACCAGAGATGGTATTTCAGAAAATCTGTGATTCAAGATGTTGATCACAGCTGCATCCTAGTACAAACTAGATAATTTTTCTCTCAAGATTTTTCTAAACAGCACTGGAAAAATTCTCATCTAATTACTAGCTGCTACTTGGTTTATATATCACCAAGTGTACAAGTGAAGACAAAGATAAAAATACAATAATAAAATAAGTTCTCCACTTGTTTCTTCTCCATATCACTCAAGTACTTTGTTGACTATTGCCTCTTTGTACTAGAGTTTAACGGCTGCTTTTTCTGATGTTCCTGAAATTAGGCTTCCACATTTCAGTTATCTCTGACAACCCATGTGCCTCTGTCTGCTGTTACAACTACCACTTATCAACTGCTATTTAACAGAACATCTGTTGAAGCCTTCATCCGTTGATGGCTTTATCCGTTGATGTGTTAGCAGTTGAAACTCTATCCGTTGAAGCTTTAGAGACATCCGTTGAAGCTTTGTTTCTCATCCGTTGAAGGTCTTTAAGACATCCGTTGATACCACTTCATTTATACAAAATTACAAGGCATGAAATATTTACAATTGGCCTTCCTATTTGCATATCTTCTAGTAGTCAACATGACTTATATTTTCTCTCAACTTCTAAGAATTATATCTTAAATACAGAGACTGAAATATGCTACAACACTAGACTTATTTCTAAGTAAAGCTGCACCATCAACGGATAGCCAAAGTGGTCTTATCCGTTGAGGCTGCAAATTCTAAACTTCTACTTAAGTGTTTTGTTAAACATATCATCAAACTAATGCACATATTTTCCTAACAGTTTTGGCCTCAATAACATGATGTTATTGAGAGGATTAAGTGTTAAGATGATGGTATGGTGATTTTTGGTAGTTGATTAATAATTTAGAGCAAAAACGAAACCCGAGTCGCGAGGGTAACGTCGATAAAATGAGCGAAACATAACCATAAGTTTTCTGCAGAAGTACAGAAATGTATAAACAGTGATTTATTGAAAAGTAAGACTTGAAAATGATAAAGCTTGTTGTAAGAATCGTTTAGGCACTTCAATCGCTTGATTCCGATTTACGGTTCTAAAGTTAAGTCCGTTTTAGTGAAAACGATTCACGCGATAAAAATTGCTACGAATTACGAATTTTGGAAATAGAAATGATCAACTTAAAAGTATTCAAAAATCATGAAATTTTTACAGAAAGTAAGAAATGGAGTTTATTAACTGCCATAAATATTTCAAGTGAAAATATTAATTTATGAATTTTATAAAAATGTCAGTCGAGACCGCGCGAATAGAAATCCTTAAGAATCGCGAGTGGAGCCGAGCGACAAAATGTAAAAGACATTAACGGACGTAAGGGATTATGAAAGAAAGTGAATATGACAAGTACTTGTACTTATTGGAATAATGAGAGTAAATTGAGTCGCGTAAATGAATAGTAAGTATCGTGTATGTACAAGTAACGATAAATACGAACGGAATCTAACGGAACGATAATTGTTCATGATTATAGATTTCCGGACGGACACTAGAGCACCTTTCACCTCGAGACACCCAGGCAAGCTTACGAACCCGGCTCCATATACTGTTGTGTTGTGAAAATTGTTTTACTGTCTTTCGTACAAATGCTATATTTTTGATGATAGTAAAATACGAGTTTTGCGTATCAATAACGATTGAATTTACGATGAGTATATCTTAGAATATTTTAACGCTACAATAAAGCGTGATGCATAAATTATAAGACCGAGAGTCGGTCAAAGTTTACAAAGTAAAAACCCGGGAATCATCTCGGTGATATTTGGGATGATCAAACGCCCGTACTTATTCCAAGGGACTCGATGTCCCCTTGCGAAATATTAAAATACTTCGAATTTAATTAAAATGATTTCCAAATATCGTATTCCCTCAAATTTATTTAATTACTCGATAATGAATATTATTTTAGATATTCATTTAAATAGGAGAGGTATTCTCCAATGATTATTAGATTTTAAAATTTAATTATTTCATATTTTATAAATCAAGTTAAATTCTTAAAGTATAAATTAGTTGAGAAATATAATTTCAAATATTCTTTTAAAATATAATTATTCAAGGTTTAATTATTTAATAAATATTATTTAATTATTAAATATTTATTAAACATTATAATATAATTTAAAAATCATAAAATATATCTTAAAATATTTTCTGAGTTTCGTAAAATTATTCTAATACTTTCGGATCATCGAAAAATATTATCTCGACATATTTTAAATATTTTAACTATAGTGTCAAAAGAAACTCTCCCTTAATTATTTATCTGTTGACAACGGTCAATTCACATTATCTTAGTACTTCCTCCGAAAATTCTCGGAAGTGTATATATACATATACGAGATGAGTTGTTTCTCTCAACAAGCAAAACGCTTGAGGAATTTCGACATAAATCGAATTCCAGATTATAATAATATTCTTTAAAAGGACAAGGAGGGATAGACTCTTGTACTTTGTGTACTAGAGCGACTACTGGTGTGCCACATATAAACATGTGAAGTATGTGAAGTATGTGAAGTATGGGCCACACATAATATGCCCGAATGCGGCAAGGGTGACAACTGGATGTAAGAGAGTCATCCTTCTACATGTAGAGAATAACAATTAATTACCGTTATATGACTGATCATCGTATTTCGGGGGCTCCGGTGAATGTTCAATAAATTTTTCCAATTGGAATTGAAATGCAATACCGTAACCCAAGCCTAGGTGTTGGGTTTACCAGTAAGGTATTTGTAGACTAATAAGTCAATAAAAAAATTGTTTTGAAAGGAGGTGTGTATCACCGAGAAAAACTTTTTGGAATAAATATATATATATATATATATATATATATATCATATACGAAATCATATATGAATGCCTTATACAGTCTTTTCATATTATACATTATTATGCTGGGCATTATAGATCAAACTTGATTTCTTAAAATGACACAACACAACAGTGAATCAAGATGCCTATCATGAAACTCACGGCCAGGAAACGGGTAGAAAATGACCAACTCTTCCGTAGGATGTTCAGTTCAGTACCCCAGATAGACCGTATAAGCTGGATTAGTTTTCAGTTGTTTGTAGTCCGGCTTATTTACAAGCATGACTTATGTAAGGTGATATCAAAGAAACATATATTTGGCCGCTTGTCTAACCTTAAATAAAGGTTACACCCGTGGTAAGACTTAATTACTTTTGGTCTGTAATAATTTTCACCTTGTGGATTTGATAAACTTTAGTAATGAATTGTTCATTTCCAAGACAATAACCTATAAGTGTGTGTGTTTATAAGTGTGGGGTCATAAAGGTGCGAGTATTTATATATTCTTGAATGAGAAAAGTGTTATACAGGATTCAAGATGGCATGGCATCCTGGATCCCTGACCCCGGATTTTGGGGCGCCACAGAAATGGTATCAGAGCCTTAGGTTATCAAATCTTGGAAATGATAGGAGATAAAATACGTAGACATAAGAATAATAATAATCATTTAGAACTCAAGTTGAGTTCGCTATCAGACTGCATGGGTAGTCTTGACATTTTTATCCTCAAGGGAATCCTGACTCTAAGTTAGTAAAACCTTGCCTATTATGTCAGGTACCAGTGGAGCCCATGGGGGAGGTTGACCCTGTTGAGGATGTTGTGACCCCTGAGCATGACCCTACCCCCGAGCCGGAGGACCCACCTATTGATGACTCAGATGAAGACCCTACCGAGGATCCCCCGAAGGAGGAGAGTGACTTCCCTACTGTTAGGGCGAAAACACGCGCTAATATTCACGCAAGTATACGCGTTCGCAAGTAGTATAAGATATAAATCAGATTCGTTCCCACAGAGACTGGTTTAGGTTAAGTTCAATTTATGTACCTATGCAACAATGTATGGTTATCGCTCAATGCTAAGACAAATAACAATTTGGGTTTTTATTAAACTAAGAGATTATACTAAATAACATTAACTAAGAGAATTGAGGTTAAATTAATATATATGACAAACATGAGATCCTAACTTCATTAAATACTTCATTCAATAGCCTTATTGTTTTTAACCTTAGCATGTGATGGTGAGGACACTAATCAGATAACACGAAACTGATAAACGCCAACTTTCGTTGCACGAATACCATTCTACCAGACATCCACAAAAGAGATAGAAGATGAATAGGCACCAATTATATAGAGACCCTATATGTCTATAGAATTTGACAACATAACGATTTAAGAACAAGTTATCTATCTTGATTACATAGGGCAAGTAAAACGGCTAGAGTTACCTACGAATCATGCATAACAAATACATGAACCTATGCTAGTATGACAAGTTCTAAACCTCTATATTCACTGTCGCTTCAATAGAGATTAACACGCTATCTTATATGTTAGCTACGCACATAAGACGAATAAGCACAACCAATACTAGGATATCAATCAATCACCACACACCAAGATATCGAAACAATTAACTATTGAAATCCATAAGTAAATCCGCTAGAATCCCATGACAACGATTAGCCCATAATCGAACTCATCGTCACCATGGGTTCCAATGGAAGCATGGTATAAAAAGGTCTTAATAAACTAAATAATAATCAAAGTACGAATAAACGAGATCTAGGTTCAACAAGAACAAAAACGAGCATCCAAAGTTACAACTAATTCAAAGAATCACAAGTTGAAAATAAGATCTTCTTTTTCGGAGTTGTTCTGTGCTTCTAGGCCTTCTCCTTGGTATCCCCTTCGCTTCTTGCATAAACCACAATCTTCTTCTTCTTTTAATCCCCCTGTGAAAACGTCTCAAATCTACTTATATAATAGTCCCATAAAACTCAGATTACATAGAAGTTGGAAGCCAAACAGAAGTAGAAGTCTAGAATAATTCAGCAAAATTCCCGACCCTGCGCGGCCGCTCAGCATAGCTGCGCGGGCGCGCAGGTTGCTGCGCGGCCGCTCAGCATAGCTGCGCGGGCGCGCAGGCCTCTACTGGAAAAAATCCAAGTTTGCTCCATTTCTTCGCCGTAATCTGCCCATTCCTTTCCTCTCGCAATGGTGAGCACATGCCAAGGCTTATTCTTGATGATTCCTCCCCCGAAATGCAACTAATACCCTGAAATGCATAAATACTAGAAAAACGCATCAAATACACAAAATACTTGATTTCAAGACACCAATTTAAGCCATTTTAAGACGTTCTAAGTGGTATAAAATGCCACTTATCACACCCCCAAACTTAAATCGATGCTTGCCCTCAAGCGTCACAGACTCAAAAACAAATAAAAATATGAATGAATACAATCTATATGAAAATGCAGCGATCCCCCTTACTACAATTAATCAACCAAATTGCCACATCTCAACGAATGCAGTTAGACAACTAAAGATCAATAAACTCATGCAAACGGACATACAGCCAGAAACGTGGTGTGTGTGTAAATGCTTAACAGATATGCTTCGGAACTAGACCAATTACTATGACTAGACTATCCTCAAGGCAATCCTACGATTATACAAAGAATAAAAATTCCAGGCATAAAGTGATATACAACACTACAAGAATTCTGGAGCTTACTACGGAATCGTGCTTTTTATTTACAACTCAAATGCTTATTTGACCGTGCAATGAGTGAGGTCCACAAAAGACTTATACAATGATATCCATGTAACGAGCGTTAGGTTAGCGGATCCCAGACTCTAAAAGCCTTAGGTCGCTAGGCACAAAGTCCCCTAAGAACTTGATAAATCGAATACCAAAGAGCCCACTCTTGATCAATTATGCCAAAATATTTTTTTTTTTAATTTCTGAGCAAGTGCGTTTCGCTCCATCTTGCTCAACCCTAGACTACTTGCAACATACGCGAGCCGGCTACTAGCCATTTGACGCCTAGCCACAACTAGCAACAACTTCCATATTTTTTTCTCCAAAATTTTTCTTTTTCATGTCTTTATCACTAAGAACCTATAATCGAATTCTAAGCATAATAAGTAGATTGACCTTGAAAACAACCAAATCATAACAACAATCTAGCCCTTACGCATTCTCTAAGACTTAGTGGACTTACAATTGTTTCTAGCATGCATATCAACCTACACAACTTAATATCACTTTAATACTATCACTACACTCACATCAATATCACAATTCAGTCGATAAATCATTGCAAAAGGGATCATGGTAAATGCATGAGCTACATGACATTCATAAAAAAAACTATATGGCATAAATTATGTAACTATATGAACTAAACTATCATGAATATGCAACTAAATGACACACACACAATATTCCTTAACTACCACCCCCATACTTAAAATTTTCAATGTCCTCATTGAAGGCAATAATAAGGATTTCAGGCATACCTAATGAGCGGGAGATTCACCCTCGTCGGGTGGAGGATCAGGTGGCCAATCAACCTCGCCGCCAGTGTCTCGAACAACAGTACCGAAAGCATGTGTCAAATCTGCAGCAAAATGATGGTGAATATCATGCATGGCCTCCATACGCCTAGTTACTCGCCTGTACTGCTCATCACCAACACCAGTCCTATCAACTACCTGCTGCACGTGAGAAGAACCCTCTATAGGCACAGGAGGATCCGTTCGGCTACCCTCTACATCATCAAAGATATATCCCAACCCCTTGTCAGGGGGTGCACCTAAGAATGAATAACTCAAGTGATTTGGTAGTGGGTTGAGCTCAAGTGTAGGAGCATCTTCAATAGACGACTCGAGACGATCCTGAGAAATTTTCAGCTCTACTAACCCAAGAGAATCGAATGGCACATCCAACTTCCTCTTCCACAGAGGTGCATTCAACACCTGAATTTGCTCTACTTTAAAGCACTCCTCTTTAGCTGTGGGTAATTTTATTTCCTTGAACACATTGAAAGTGACCTTCTGATCATGAACCTTCATCGTAAGCTCTCCTTTTTGCACATCGATCATAGTTCGGCCTGTAGCCAAGAATGGTCTTCCCAAGATAATGGGAATCTTCTTATCTTCCTCGAAATCAAGAATTACAAAGTCAGCAGGGAAGAAGAGTTTATCCACCTTGACCAAGACATCCTCCACTATACCTCGTGGATAAGCGATGAAACGGTCAGCTAGTTGCAATGACATGTATGTTGGTTTCGGCTCAGGCAGACCAAGCTTCTTGAAGATAGATAAGGGCATCAGATTGATGCTAGCTCCTAAATCACATAAACACTTGTCGAACGACAAGTTTCCGATGGTGCAAGGAATAGTGAAGCTTCCAGGATCTTTAAGCTTCGGAGGCAACTTCTATTGCAGCACCGCACTGTATTCCTCCATTAGAACAACAGTCTCTAAGTCATCGAGCTTCACTTTCTGAGAGAGAATACCTTTCATAAACCTCGCATAGCTAGGCATCTGTTCAAGAGCTTCAGCGAAAGGTATGTTGATATGAAGTTTCTTGAACACCTCCAGAAACTTCTCAAACTGTTTATCCAGCTTTTTCTTCTGCAGCCTTTTAGGAAAAGGAGGTGGAGGATAGATCTATTTCTCCCCTGTATTACCCTCAGGAGGAGTGTGTTCCACAGTAGTCTTTTTTGGTTCCACCTCTACTTCCTTCTGCACATCTTCTTCAGCCAAAACTTCAGATTCTGGAACTTGAGACTTTTCAGGTTCTTCGTCTTGCTGAACTTGGGGGCTTGCGACCTTTCCAGACCTTAAGGTGATGGCGTTCACCTGTTCTTCAACTTCCCACTTGCCTGGATTTGTTTTTTTATCACTAGGAACCGTTCCTGGTGGTCGATTCAATAAGGCATTAGCAATTTGCCCTATTTGGTTCTCTAGACTCTTGATAGAAACAGCTTGGCTTTGGCATATAAGAGCCTGGTTTTTGCACATAAGCCTCAACTCCTCTAATTCAGATTTTTCATTCGAAGATAGATCTGCATCATGAGTTTGTTGTTGAAGTTGGAGTTGTTGCTGAAAACCAAGAGAGTTGAACAGCTTATTTCCAAACGGTTGGAACGGCTGTTGCATCACATTCTGATTGTTGCTCCAGCTGAAGTTAGGATGATAAGTGTCTGGAACTGGTTGTTGCGATCTCTGAAAGTTGCTCACAAACTGAGCTGAGTCGCTAGATATAGCGCATTGCTCTGTCGCATACGGACCTGCACACAGCTCACAAACACTAATTATCTGCTTAAAACCATAGTTAGCCAGAGAATCGATCTTCATAGACAACGCCTTTAGTTGAGCAGTGATAGCCGTAGCTGTATCCACTTCAAGAACTCCTGCTACCTTGCCCTGTGGATATCTCTGGGTTGGATACTGATATTCATTAGCAGCCATTAGTTCAATTAGATCATAAGCTTCCTTATAGCTCTTTGCCCATAATGCTCCGCCTGATGATGCATCGAGCATGTGTCTGGACTGTGCTCCCAACCCATTGTAAAAACAAGTGATGATCATCCAATCAGGAACTCCATGATGAGGACACTTCCTAAGCATCTCCTTGTAGCGCTCCCAAGCTTCACTTAGCGATTCTCCCGTTTGCTGCGCAAATTGAGTAATAGCATTCCTGAGTGTAGCTGTCTTCGCCATAGGGAAGAATTTAGTAAGAAACTTCTGAGCAAGATCTTCCCAAGTAGTAATCGAACCAGCTGGTAGAGAGTGTAACCAGCTCTTAGCCTTGTCCTTCAGAGAGAATGGGAACAGTCTCAGCTTCACAGCATCTTCAGAAACACCGTTGAACTTGAAGGTGTCGCATATTTCAATGAAATCCCTAATGTGTGTATTGGGATCTTCCGTTGGAGAACCCCCAAACTGGACTGAAGTCTGTACCCATTGAATTATTCCAGGCTTGATCCAGCAGCACGAACGAAAGCCTTGATGGATTTTTCTCAACCCAAGATCAATGACATTCAATCTAGCATTGTCCGGTCAGCTATCACAGCTAATACCTTTGAGATCAAGCCTGGAATAATTCAATGGGTACAGACTTCAGTCCAGTTTGGGGGTTCTCCAACGGAAGATCCCAATACACATATTAGGGATTTCATTGAAATATGCGACACCTTCAAGTTCAACGGTGTTTCTGAAGATGCTGTGAAGCTGAGACTGTTCCCATTCTCTCTGAAGGACAAGGCTAAGAGCTGGTTACACTCTCTACCAGCTGGTTCGATTACTACTTGGGAAGATCTTGCTCAGAAGTTTCTTACTAAATTCTTCCCTATGGCGAAGACAGCTGCACTCAGGAATGCTATTACTCAATTTGCGCAGCAAACGGGAGAATCGCTAAGTGAAGCTTGGGAGCGCTACAAGGAGATGCTTAGGAAGTGTCCTCATCATGGAGTTCCTGATTGGATGATCATCACTTGTTTTTACAATGGGTTGGGAGCACAGTCCAGACACATGCTCGATGCATCATCAGGCGGAGCATTATGGGCAAAGAGCTATAAGGAAGCTTATGATCTAATTGAACTAATGGCTGCTAATAAATATCAGTATCCAACCCAGAGATATCCACAGGGCAAGGTAGCAGGAGTTCTTGAAGTGGATACAGCTACGGCTATCACTGCTCAACTAAAGGCGTTGTCTATGAAGATCGATTCTCTGGCTAACTATGGTGTTAAGCAGATAATTAGTGTTTGTGAGCTGTGTGCAGGTCCGCATGCGACAGAGCAATGCGCTATATCTAGCGACTCAGCTCAGTTTGTGAGCAACTTTCAGAGATCGCAACAACCAGTTCCAGACACTTATCATCCTAACTTCAGCTGGAGCAACAATCAGAATGTGATGCAACAGCCGTTCCAACCGTTTGGAAATAAGCTGTTCAACTCTCTTGGTTTTCAGCAACAACTCCAACTTCAACAACAAACTCATGATGCAGATCTATCTTCGAATGAAAAATCTGAATTAGAGGAGTTGAGGCTTATGTGCAAAAACCAGGCTCTTATATGCCAAAGCCAAGCTGTTTCTATCAAGAGTCTGGAGAACCAAATAGGGCAAATTGCTAATGCCTTATTGAATCGACCACCAGGAACGGTTCCTAGTGATACAAAAACAAATCCAGGCAAGAGGGAAGTTGAAGAACAGGTGAACGCCATCACCTTAAGGTCTGGAAAGGTCGCAAGCCCCCAAGTTCAGCAAGACGAAGAACCTGAAAAGTCTCAAGTTCCAGAATCTGAAGTTTTGGCTGAAGAAGATGTGCAGAAGGAAGTAGAGGTGGAACCAAAGAAGACTACTGTGGAACACACTCCTCCTGAGGGTAATACAGGGGAGAAACAGATCTATCCTCCACCTCCTTTTCCTAAAAGGCTGCAGAAGAAAAAGCTGGATAAACAGTTTGAGAAGTTTCTGGAGGTGTTCAAGAAACTTCATATCAACATACCTTTCGCTGAAGCTCTTGAACATATGCCTAGCTATGCGAGGTTTATGAAAGGTATTCTCTCTCGGAAAGTGAAGCTCGATGACTTAGAGACCGTTGCTCTAACGGAGGAATGTAGTGCGGTGCTGCAACAGAAGTTGCCTCCGAAGCTTAAAGATCCTGGAAACTTCACTATTCCTTGCACCATCGGAAACTTGTCATTCGACAAGTGTTTATGTGATTTAGGAGCTAGCATCAATCTGATGCCCTTATCTATCTTCAAGAAGCTTGGTCTGCCTAAGCCGAAACCAACATACATGTCATTGCAACTAGCTGACCGTTCCATCGCTTATCCACGAGGTATAGTGGAGGATGTCTTGGTCAAGGTGGATAAACTCTTCTTCCCTGCTGACTTTGTAATTCTTGATTTCGAGGAAGATAAAAAGATTCCCATTATCTTGGGAAGACCATTCTTAGCTACAGGCCGAACTATGATCGATGTGCAAAAAGGAGAGCTTACGATGAAGGTTCATGATCAGAAGGTCACTTTCAATGTGTTCAAGGAAATAAATTTACCCACAGCTAAAGAGGAATGCATTAAAGTAGAGTAAATTCAGGTGTTGAATGCACCTCTGTGGAAGAGGAAGTTGGATGTGCCATTCAATTCTCTTGGGTTAGCAGAGCTGAAAATTTCTCAGGATCGTCTCGAGTCGTCTATTGAAGATGCTCCTACACTTGAGCTCAACCCACTACCAAATCACTTGAGTTATTCATTCTTAGGTGCACCCCCTGACAAGGGGTTGGGATATATCTTTGATGATGTAGAGGGTAGCCGAACGGATCCTCCTGTGCCTATAGAGGGTTCTTCTCATGTGCAGCAGGTAGTTGATAGGACTGGTGTTGGTGATGAGCAGTACAGGCGAGTAACTAGGCGTATGGAGGCCATGCATGATATTCACCGTCATTTTGCTGCAGATTTGACACATGCTTTCGGTACTGTTGTTCGAGACACTGGTGGCGAGGTTGATTGGCCACCTGATCCTCCACCCGACGAGGGTGAATCTCCCGCTCATTAGGTATGCCTGAAATCCTTATTATTGCCTTCAATGAGGACATTGAAAATTTTAAGTATGGGGGTGGTAGTTAAGGAATATTGTGTGTGTGTCATTTAGTTGCATATTCATGATAGTTTAGTTCATATAGTTGCATAATTTATGCCATATAGTTTTTTTTATGAATGTCATGTAGGTCATGCATTTACCATGATCCCTTTTGCAATGATTTATCGACTGAATTGTGATATTGATGCGAGTGTAGTGATAGCATTAAAGTGATATTAAGTTGTGTAGGTTGATATGCATGCTAGAAACAATTGTAAGTCCACTAAGTCTTAGAGAATGCGTAAGGGCTAGATTGTTGTTATGATTTGGTTGTTTTCAAGGTCAATCTACTTATTATGCTTAGAATTCGATTATAGGTTCTTAGTGATAAAGACATGAAAAAGAAAAATTTTGGAGAAAAAAATATGGAAGTTATTGCTAGTTATGGCTAGGCGTCAAATGGCTGGTAGCCGGCTCGCGTATGTTGCAAGTAGTCTAGGGTTGAGCAAGATGGAGCGAAACGCACTTGCTCAGAAATTAAAAAAAAAAATATTTTGGCATAATTGATCAAGAGTGGGCTCTTTGGTATTCGAGTTATTAAGTTCTTAGGGGACTTTGTGCCTAGCGACCTAAGGCTTTTAGAGTCTGGGATCCGCTAACCTAACGCTCGTTACATGGATATCATTGTATAAGTCTTTTGTGGACCTCACTCATTGCACGGTCAAATAAGCATTTGAGTTGTAAATAAAAAGCACGATTCCGTAGTAAGCTCCAGAGTTCTTGTAGTGTTGTATATCACTTTGTGCCTGGAATTTTTATTCTTTGTATAATCGTAGGATTGCCTTGAGGATAGTCTAGTCATAGTAATTGGTCTAGTTCCGAAGCATATCTGTTAAGCATTTACACACACCACGTTTCTGGCTGTATGTCCGTTTGCATGAGTTTATTGATCTTTAGTTATCTAACTGCATTCGTTGAGATGTGGCAATTTGGTTGATTAATTATAGTAAGGGGGATCGCTACATTTTCATATAGATTGTATTCATTCATATTTTTATTTATTTTTGAGTCTGTGACGCTTGAGGGCAAGCATCGATTTAAGTTTGGGGGTGTGATAAGTGGCATTTTATACCACTTAAAACGTCTTAAAATGGCTTAAATTGGTGTCTTGAAATCAAGTATTTTGTGTATTTGATGCGTTTTTCTAGTATTTATGCATTTCAGGGTATTAGTTGCATTTCGGGGGAGGAATCATCAAGAATAAGCCTTGGCATGTGCTCACCATTGCGAGAGGAAAGGAATGGGCAGATTACGGCGAAGAAACGGAGCAAACTTGGATTTTTTCCAGTAGAGGCCTGCGCGCCCACGCAGCTATGCTGAGCGGCCGCGCAGGGTCGGGAATTTTGCTGAATTATTCTAGACTTCTACTTCTGTTTGGCTTCCAACTTCTATGTAATCTGAGTTTTATGGGACTATTATATAAGTAGATTTGAGACGTTTTCACAGGGGGATTGAAGAAGAAGAAGATTGTGTTTTATGCAAGAAGCGAAGGGGATACCAAGGAGAAGGCCTAGAAGCACAGAACAACTCCGAAAAAGAAGATCTTGTTTTCAACTTGTGATTCTTTGAATTAGTTGTAACTTTGGATGCTCGTTTTTGTTCTTGTTGAACCTAGATCTCGTTTATTCGTACTTTGATTATTATTTAGTTTATTAAGACCTTGTTTATACCATGCTTCCATTGGAACCCATGGTGACGATGAGTTCGATTATGGGCTAATCGTTGTCATGGGATTCTAGCGGATTTACTTATGGATTTCAATAGTTAATTATTTCGATATCTTGGTGTGTGGTGATTGATTGATATCCTAGTATTGGTTGTGCTTATTCGTCTTATGTGCGTAGCTAACATATAAGATAGCGTGTTAATCTCTATTGAAGCGACAGTGAATATAGAGGTTTAGAACTTGCCATGCTAGCATAGGTTCATGTATTTGTTATGCATGATTCGTAGGTAACTCTAGCCGTTTTACTTGCCCTATGTAATCAAGATAGATAACTTGTTCTTAAACCGTTATGTTGTCAAATTCTATAGACATATAGGGTCTCAATATAATTGGTGCCTATTCAGCTTCTATCTCTTTTGTGGATGTCTGGTAGAATTGTATTCATGCAACGAAAATTGGCGTTTATCAGTTTCGTGTTATCTGATTAGTGTCTTCACCATCACATGCTAAGGTTAAAAACAATAAGGCTATTGAATGAAGTATTTAATGAAGTTAGGATCTCATGTTTGTCATATATATTAATTTAACCTCAATTCTCTTAGTTAATGTTATTTAGTATAATCTCTTAGTTTAATAAAAACCCAAATTGTTATTTGTCTTAGCATTGAGCGATAACCATACATTGTTGCATAGGTACATAAATTGAACTTAACCTAAACCAGTCTCTGTGGGAACGAATCTGATTTATATCTTATACTACTTGCGAACGCGTATACTTGCGTGAATATTAGCGCGTGTTTTCGCCCTAACAAGTTTTTGGCGCCGTTGGATCCCCCGAAGGAGGAGAGTGACTTCCCTACCCCTATAGCTGATGATATTGAGGAGCCCCAAGGTGATGGCATAAACTGGACATGCATAGAGTGTTAGATATTGAATATAACACAGGAGGGTGAATATGTTTTAGATATTTTAGCCTTTTTCAAACTATTTTGGATGATGAACAAAACAGATTAATTCGTAGAGATATTATGTTTAACAGAATTAACAAAGCATGCACAACAAACACATCATTTTCAAAACTCACATAACTTTGTATTAGAATTAAGTATGTCTTGCTACAAATTTCTGGGTTCTTTTGTAAGTAAAGAACTCAGCTTCTATCTTAAGAGAGTTACAAAAAAATCTAGATCTGTTTGTTACAACTAAAATAAAGGACCAGTGTTTACTTTATAGATTAGTAAACACAGGTTTACACAGTATGGAATAAGATGTACTAAACCCTACTTTAAGTTATCTCTAAAGCTTTCCATTTTCCGCTTAGTGAATCTTTGCAAATCGTGTAGGTTTGTGACTTTCCTTTGTCAATTAATCTTGGCCCTTAATCTTGGACTATTCAAGCTGCTTTTGTAGACTTTTCTATCTAAGTGATTAGATGATTTGTTGATTGATAATTGATAAGTGGATTTTATATCCATTTAGAACGCTTTATATCGGCTTAAGTTAATGATTTGATCTCAAGTATATGGTGTTTTTAATGTATTTTTTGTTGAGTATGTACAGGGCTTTAGTTGGAGGCAGGAATGGACTTCTATATGCTTTTTTGTTGATAAGAGATCAGGAATTGAAGTGCGAGCGCTTGCGAGAAGATCAGAACGAGAAACAAGAAATATGCAGAAATTTTCCAGAAGCCAAGTGCGCCCGCGCCCTAATCTCCAGAAGCAGAGCGCGCCCGCGCTAAGTAGGGCAGACAGAATCATGATTTTAGTACGTTTTGGATATTCTGAGTGGCCAAGCCAACCTGGAGCATATAAATAAAGAAAAGGAGACGGATTAAATAACAAGGAACAAAGGGGAGAACTCTGGAAACCAAAAGCATACAAGACAGCTCAGAAGAAGAAGATTTAGTTCTACATCGTTCTTTTGTATTCTTCTAATTAGGCGATACTTTGGATACTTGTTTCAGATTTGTTTTCTAAACCTTAATACTTTAATATTCTCTTGTAGTATTCAGAACCTTATTACTATCATATATTCATCGGAACCCATGATGACGAGCCATTTGATTATGAACTAATCATTATTGTGGGATTCTATCAGATTTATTTATGGAGTTTAGTAGTTGTTTTCCTTAAAGTTTTCAGTGTGTGATGAACTAATCAATATGTTACTTTATTTTTGTATAAAATGTTTTATAAGAGGCTCTATTTTGATAATTTTCTAAATCTGGTATTAAAACTGTATCGTTATATAGTTACTTAGTGGCTAAGTAACCTATTTTCGGATCCGATCTATAAATGTAATTATCGAATTATTAAATAAATAAAATATGTGATGGGTCTGTTAGCTGTGTGTTACCCCATTATTAATTTTGGGTAATTGTTAGATACGAACCTTATTTGTATAATTAATTATTGAACTGTATGGCATTATCTTGTTCTTAAAATGATTTTATTGCATATTTATTCTTACAAATGCTAAAATTGTTTCTAAAATTATTTTTGTTGCATTATAATTTTATTTATTATTTTTAGGAGTTTATAAAATTTAAAAATCAATATTTTATTAATTATTTATCTCTAAATGATTTTCTGATTGCATTTAATTGTAAAATCAGTATTTAATTCTAGAATGCTTAAAAAATCATGAAAATTTTATCTTATTCAGCTCGGAATATTTCAAGAATTTTAAAATTATTTTCGAAATTTTCTGGCTTTCATTTAAATACACGTGTAATTGTCAAATTTTAAAATACGGGTCTGAATGCGCGTTACAAAAATAATTTTTTTAAATTATAAATTTTTATGATAATTAGTTCTAATTATTTTGGAAATTTTAAATTTGTTTTGATAAATTTTTGGGATTTTATTTACCCGTAATTGGTTCGTTAAATTGTTAATTACGGTCTTGAATTCAGATAAAGAGCAGATAAAGATTCAGTTATATCAGTTCATATTTTTATTTTATTTTCCCCTGCTTTCCTCTCTTTTAACCGACTCTCTCTCTCATCACCATCTCTCCCATCGATCTCTTTCCTCTCCTCTGTCATCTCTCCCTCGAATTCATCTCTCTCTCGATCATGCCCTATTATTCCCTTCTTTTTCTCCATGTGGTTCCCCTGTTCCTCCGCTCGCCGCCGTGTTTCTGTGTTTCCCGGCGACTATCGCCGCTGTTTTCTTTTTCCGTCATGTGTGTTGGGTATGTGTGTGTGCGTTGTGTAAACGTGTGTGTGTAAGCGTGTGTGTAAATGTGTGTGTGTTTGGTTACTCTGTGCTCTGTTTTTGTTGCCGCCTCCCGGAATCCGGCGAGGTGCGGCGGCAATGGTGGACGGCGCGTGTGACTGTGATGCGCGTGTGTTGTTCCTGTTACTTGGTTCGGCTGTTCTGATTGAATTTTATTTATTTATTTTCTTTTCTGCAGATAGTATATGAGACATATTTGTGATGTGAATTAATTGCGTGCGGGAAATTAAATTAATCGGTGAAGCTCGTATGGAAACCCGAAATTTATCGGGTACCGACGAATTTTACCGCCGTCGATGATGAGCTTCGGCGAGTCGACGGTGGACCGTGATAAATTAATTATGAGTCCCAAATTATAAATTATAAATAAATTAAATTAGTTGTAAAATAAATTTTGAAACCAAAATGAATAATAATAGTTAATAATTGAATTCGTGATTGGGATTGATGAATTTAGTTATGAATTGGATGATTGTGATTGACGTCGAACTGATTCGACGGGTAGGCCGATAAACAAAGGAAACGATGCCCGATTTTCGGGAAATTAATTCCGAAAATACGGGAACGTACCTTATAATTATCGGAGACATCGAACAAGAATATGTAATTGAATTTTATGAAAACTAATTGCGTGTTGAGACAGGACATTTTATAAACGATCAATTACCCAACTATTTTCAAAATGAAAAGTATATGTATTTTCCGAAAATAAATACCGAACTGAGTTTTGAGGGTGCAAACCATGATTGCTGTGTGTGTATTTCAAAAATACCTATAAATACGAGACATGATGTGAAACCTATGGGTAGAAGTGATAACAATTTGATGTTAAACTTAAGCGATTATCTGAGTTAGGGTATTTTGACCCTATAGGCATTAGACGGAAAACACGAGTATCGATATAGGACTAGGAATAATCTAGTGATTAGATGTTGAGATCAACGAAGTTCCAATCGAAGAGCCTGAGTGTTGGGATCGTATCCAGAATGGGATAATAGTTGGACGATAAAGTCGAATGTTCAAGTCGAACCAAAGTCAACCAGTAATAGCGATTAAAGCTTATCGAGGCAAGTATTCCTGATTTTTCTTTTAAAATACTGCATTATTTCTTCGTTCCTGTTCTAAGTTCAGAATAGTTAAATATTTTATATTTCGCTGCAATTACTCTGATTATGCATGTTCTTTTCATTATTGTTCCTATAATTCGATTGCTCTCTTGAGCAAATACCCATTCTTTCGGGTTATTTGCGAACCCTGAATTGGGATGTTTTGAATTCAAAATGATTTGACATCAAAACACTATACGGGCTGGATGTTTACTGTAAGGGCCAGTGATGAGCTAGATCCTATGGGTCGAGGATGGACCGGACCCTTGGGCGATAGAGCCTAGGTACCTGAATGAATCTATACGGTTGGGTATAGATCTACATTGTATCCTGACTGATCAGCAGGGTATAAGGGTGAACTAATGTCCAGTCTAATTTGTTGTTGATCGCCATTAACGGCATTCTTTCTTGAAAGTTTTATGATTCCAAAAACCGGACAAAACCTTGATTCTGGAGAAGAATTTGGGAATCGCTTGTCACTTTTGGATGTATAGTTAGAGGCTGGTGACAGCCAACGTTTATTCGCTCAACTCACTCAAATAAATAGAATTGTTTAAAATTGTTTAAAGATTTTGTCCAGAAATTTTCCTTTGGTATTAATACTTGAAGCTCAAATTATATACTTGCTGGGTATTTTTGGCTCACTCTTGCTTTGTAAATTCTTATTTCTTCCAGAAACAGATAAGGATAAAAGTGAATAGCTTTGATAGACAGCAAAAGTTAGAGAAATTTCTGCTGTGAGAGGTTGAAGATGTTAGAAAAATATGACAAGAGCATTAGTACAAAGGTATTTACACTTGTATTGTAGTTGTTGTGAATCGTAGAAGGTTAGATTCTTGTTTCATACCATAACCCGTAAACGATCCGGATTCAATGGGTTAATTGAATATTCTTTTATTTTATGTAAAGGTTATTTCGTGACACCAAATATTGACCCCGAATTTGGACTGTTACAAAGTTAGAATCCCATGTTTTATTTCATATAAGTAACTTGATTTTTAATCTCATAGTTAATTCATTCTAGCATAATTACTTTAGATAATCAAACTCAATTTGATATTTGTCTTAGCAACGAATAATAATAATCATATATTGATGCATAAGTGCACATTCTGAATTAAACCAATCTCTGTGGGAATGAACTAAACTTAATCTTATACTACTTGTGACCGCGTACACTTGCGTGTTTTTGTGCAAACAATAATCTTGAAGATTTAACTTGTCTACATTTTGTACTTGAGGTTCATATCGAGATCTCCAGTTTATTATATAGAGAACTGACATCTCGATAAGTATAATGGCTTATCGAGATATCTTAGAACTCTATAAGTGTCTTTGACTTGTCGAGGTCACTGAGTTCTCTATAAGTGAATTTGGCTTGTCGAGGTCTCTGAATTCTCAATAAGTGTCTTTGACTTGTTGAGATCTCTGAGTTCTCTATTAGTGAACTTGACTTGTCAAGGTCTCTAAATCTCTGTATGTAGAAATGGCTTGTCAATATCTCTGAGATCTCTATATGCATTTTGACTTGGTGGTATCTCTGAGATCTCTAATAAGAAATTGACTTGTCGATATCTCCAATCTTTATATCTTCATTTTGACTTGTCGATATCTCTGAGTTCTCTATATGCAGAAATAACTTGTCGATATCTCCAATCTTCACATCTTCATATGACTTGTCGACATCTCTGAGACTTCTCTATAAGCTATTTGGACTTCTCGATAAGTCATTCTAGAGTTCTCGAATGACTTCTCTATATGACTTGATTTGTGATTTGTAGATATCTTTGACTTAGAACATTTTTCCTAAAACATATTTATTCAACTCCAAGCTTCTTTAACTTTTCTCTGAGGCATGATCTTGTTGATCTTCTTCCAGAGTTTATTCTTAGGCTTGAGACTATTCACAGAAAAATACTTCAGTCTGATCTTTAACATTTTTACATACTCAAGTAATACAATACAAAATACAGATTTAGACTATCATACAACTAAATCTTAGGGTTTTTAGTATGACTTAGTCTTGTTATAGTACAAGCATGTCTTGCACAACAATATCCCTCAATTTGTGAGAAGATTGCTTATCACAAATTCATGTCTGGTAACAAAACTAACCCCAACTTACAATGAACAATAAAACATTACATAAAATTGACATAATACAAATACAGCTTTTATACATTGAGTGATTGCATGAGTTTGATAAGTACATTCATTACATGAAATTGTCATAGCTTGGCTCCTTTCTAATAAGGTCCTTAAGATTTACTAGCACTTGAAGTTCTTCAAAGATTTCAGTCCCTCTTAGAGCTTCCACAAGCTTGAGCCAATCATCCAATGAATAACCATTCAAGTAACCAACTCTGAATCTTGAGAATCTGCCAATTTTTATGTTCAGAAAGTGTCCATCCTTAGAGATCCTGCTCATCCCCTTTTCCTTGAGCTCATTTGATCTTTGTTCAAACATGGAAATTATTGTTGCATACTTCCTATCCCTTTCTTCCTTTTTAGCCTTTGATTTTGCACTTTTTTCATCTCTTACTTTCAGACATACACACAACACAGCCGTCCATGCTCTTGTACTAGTGTCCTTATCCTTTAAGAAGCTAATCACCCACTTGATTTATGTGGTTGAAAGTGTGTCCATTAGATCCCTGCCAAGTAAAGGGTAGGAGCCATCTTGATAGTAAATTCTGACTTCCCTCAATGACATAACCCAAACTTTCACCATTTCTTCAGCTATATGTTGAAAGTAGTCATCACCTGTGATGCACCAATTTAGTGGTAGAAAATCAGTTTGATCAAAATAGTTCCAGATAACCCTTTCTTCAACTTGCAGCTTCTTTGGTTTTCTCCCAACATATTTGAAATGAGTCTTGATAGGTGACATAATGAAGGTAGGTTTGAGATTTTTTTAGAGAGGTTTGGCTGGAGGTGATAGGTATTTTAAGTTGAGTGTTTGCAGTTTGTTTATACAGAAGTTTAGGCTTAGAGGTCAAGGGTATTTGAATGCTTGAGCTAGTAGGTTTAGAGGTTTGAGCATGTTGAATTTGGATTGATTGGACATTTTTCTTTATGCCTTCACCATCTTCCTTCTTCTTTCATCTCCCCTTTTCTTTTCTATTGTCCTGCTACCAGTTGCCTTTGAAGGTTGACTTGCATTTGAGCTAGAAGATTTTTGATCATCTTTCTTCTGCTCATCATCATCTAAGTCACCATTAGTATTGATTTGAGTTTTGGGCAAATTGGTTTCAGCATTTTTCAGATATCTCCCTAACAACTTGATCATGTCTTCATCTTCAACAGTCTTGTACTGCTTTGTCTTCAAATCTGTCTCCAAAGTCATTATCAGCTTCTTATTTGCCATGACACATTTCTTAGGAATTTGGAAATGTTTACAATGTTTGGTGTTTGGACAGATGTATGCCACTCCCTTGCTTGGTTGTAGATATACTTCTGGAAAAGTAGCTACTTGAGCCTTCTTCAATTTATTTAGCAAGAGAGTGTCTTCTTGAATCACTCGGTTGACTTTATCGATCAGAATGTCCAATTCAGATGCTCTTCTTGTTATGAGATAGTTAAGGGACACCTGTATATACCCCAGATTCATTTATGTTGACAACTATTCTTCTTTCTTGAAATCCATCCACAATCACCATGATCACCCTTAGAAAATTTACTATTTTGTCCAAGGCCTTTTTGTATGCGAAGAAGTTGTTGTTTAGAGAAGCCCTGAGAGCCTTTAGTAATTCATCAAATTCTCTCATCAGACTAGGTCCCTTAGCTGCTTTTAGTAGCCTCTGCATGCCAACATCAACTTGCTGTTTACTTTCCTTAGTTTTTCCTTTTTGAGCTTGGACAGATGATCTTAGCAACCTAGCCTCTATCTCCCCCTTAGTCTTATTAGCAGGCAAGATGAAAGGTGTAGGGATTTCAGGCCTAATAGCTTCCGAAAGTGCAGGAAATGGAATTTTTAGAGCACCCATGATGGCTCCTAAAGCTACAAAATTTTGCATTTAAAGATGCTTATGAGAGTCCACCAGAGTTTGGATGTCATCTTGTTGACTTTGGAACAGATCTGTGAGTTGATATTCTTTAGTTGCCAATAACTCATTTGATGACTGTAAAGTGGAGACTTGAGATTGGAGAGCTTGAATTTGTAGATTGGTTGATGTTGACATTGGTTGTTGAGATGCTGAAGAGAGAGAAGTGCCAAATTTACCCTGAATAACTTCCCTAATTCCTTCCATCAAAAGAGCAGATGGTTCATATCTAGCCTGATGGAGTTGATCCAGTTTGACACTGCTGTCATTATTAATAGTGATTTGCTGCTGGAAAACTTCATGTAAGGCAATGAATGATTCCCTCAGATTCTTAATGCTCTTGTCCACATATGACAAATCAAACTTGGCCATTTGATATGTAAATTTAGAGAATTTTTTCTTGATTTTCACTTGAGAAGGGATGATCTCATCTAGCTTGTCCTTGACTAGTTTTTTTATTTTGTCTTGATGATCAATCAGAGTCAATTTTAGAGCTTTACCAATGAGATGGAAGGCTTTTAGTTAAGTTTTATAGACATCTATGGTTGCATCATAAACTTCTTGTGGACTTAATATTTTGGCATTACTCCTAAGGATGGTGATGTACTCTTCTCTAAATCTGGCCAAAAACTCATCCATCTCAAGATAAAAGTCTTTATCCAACCAGGCATCACAATTACCATCTTGTTCAGCTTCATTTACAATCTTTGTTTGATGTTCTTGAACATCTGTCTGATAGGAAAGCATGATAGCTTGATATTCTTGGTTAGACATATCTGATGTAAGAAGCTGTTGAGAAATTTGAACAAGTCCAAACAACTGATCAACCAAGAGATCATTTATTGTTGTTGGTTGAGCATCTGCTTCCTGCAACCACTAAGAGATCAAATGAGGTTATGGTTGAGTAGGGTTAAAGGTGGATGGTTGGTCAATTGGAATTAAGGTGAGGGTAGTGAACTAATAGAACTACCTATGACAGATGCCACAATTTGACTTACAGTTCAACTGTGGTTATGAAAGTGTGTTGTTCTCTACTTGTAGTGGGAACCTCCATTGGAATTGGATGAGAGTTGACCAGGTTACTGTCATGTACCTTGGACTCAAACCCTTGTGCTTCTTTCAAATCACTGTCACTTGAATGTGATGTACTTGCCTCCCTCATAGCAGGATCATTGGCAATTGAACTTCTAGCTTCAATTGTGAGTGTAGTTTCAGCTAGGGTTTTGAGAGGAGTTGTTCCTTCAAGAGGAACCTCCAATTGAATTGGAGAGGATTTAGATAGCTCCCCCTCAGGAGTACTACCCTCAAACCTTACAACCTGTGAAGGTTGATTTGCACATGAAGGTGCTTTTAAAACCATCACAGGGTCTTCAGTTTAAACCAATGAAACCCATGTGGTTGTGTTGGTGTCATCAAGGTCTATCCCAGAGTGTAGCCTCTCACCAATTAGATTTGGGTCCTGGGTGGTGAGCATAGTCTCTTGAACCATGTCACATGATGTTGGCAACAATTGAGAATCAGGTTCAAGGGTTTGATTGAATTAAGAAGAAATTTTAAAGATTAGATTTTGAATTTTAGAGTTGAGTGCTTGCCGCTCCCCCTGAATAGATGAGGGAGCTTCAAAAGACGTGCTCTCTGTGTGTGTGCCATCCTTATTCCTTCTTTCATACACTTGAATGTGTTCATGTATTGGTGCAGACTCTTTACACGGTGTACTAGGGAGAGTGCTCTTTTCAATAGAGACACCCTGTTGAGAGGATGCTCCTAGAGTCTTTTTTATACCCTCTTATGCAACTACATCCTTTTGGGAGAATGCAGAGGTAGCTTGACTAGCCAACTCAGTTTTTTTTGCCTTCTTTGGTTTCTTGACCAAGGTTGACACAGGTTCAGTTTGATCCTCAACACTCTTATTTATCACAGTCAAAAGTTCCTGATTTCTCTTCTTTTTACTCACTTCACCCTTTTGAGAGGATGAGGTGGTTGCTTTACTAGCTTCTACTGGTAAAGAAGAAAGGGTCTCAGTTTGGGAAGGTTCCTGTTGGATATACGTAAGATGTCATGTCTAATATGTTTCATGTTTAGTTTTCAGATCTTAACTAACAGAAAATATCAGTACTTACTAGAATCAGGACTTACTGGAAGTCAGGACTTAAGGATATCAGGACTTAAATTATTAGAAGATAATATCAGAAGATGGATATCAGAACTTAAGTACTGGAGGACTAACAGTTAAGGAAGGAAGCTGATTTACAGGAAAGAAGATCGAGACTAATACAAGAAAAAGATATGCATGGAAAGAGTTAGAGGACTAGAAGAATTATATAAGATATCTAGTTGATATATTTTTAAAGACAAAATTATATTCCATATCAACTAGAAGTTATCTTGTAACTGTGTGTCTATATAAACACAGACATAGGTTTACTCTATAAGAGTTACGATCATCAAGAAGATCATACAATTATAACCTAGCAGCTCTCGTGATATTTGTTCATCACTGAGAGAGAACAGTTCCATTGTAACAGAGTTTATTATATCGAATATATATGTTTTCTGTTACTTGTGCTTTAAATTGATTTGATTGTATTCTACACTGTATTCAACCCCCTTCTACAGTATTGCGTGACCTAACAAGTGGTATCAGAGCCCATCTGTTAACACACATACAGTAAAGATCCAAAACAATCATGTCTGAAGAAGCAGAAAATCCAACCAAGCCCGCCAAAACTGAAGAAACTCCAAAGACTCAAACCCATAGTCGATATGAGACTATCAGGGTTCCCATGTTGAGACCTTCTGAGTATCCCATATGGAAAGTAAAGATGGATATGTTTCTGGAAGCTACAGATCCAGAATACCTTGACAGAATTTATGAAGGACCACATAAGCCAACCAAGCTCTCTGTTGTAGTTGCAAATCAGCCAACAAAGACCATACCAAAGGAGAAAAGTGAATACACAACCGAAGATATCTCATCTATTTCCAAGGATGCAAAGGTAAGGCATTTGCTGCATAGTGCCATTGATAATGTCATGTCAAATAGGGTAATTCAATGTAAAATTGCAAAGGAGATATGGGATGCTTTGGAGACAAGGTGTCAGGGAACTGATGCAATCAAGAAAAACAGGAGGACTATACTCACTCAAGAGTATGAGCATTTTGACTCGAAAACTGATGAGTCATTAACTGACTTATATGACAGATTTGTCAAACTCTTGAATGATCTGTCACTAGTGGACAAGGAATATGACATTGAAGATTCAAATATAAAATTCCTTTTAGCTCTTCCTAAAAGTTGGGATTTGAAAGCTACTATTATAAGAGATAACTATGCTCTTGATGAAACTACTCTTGATGAAATTCATCAAATGCTCAAGACTTATGAACTTAAGATGGATCAAAGAAGCAAGAGACATGGGAGAAAGTCAAGAACAATTGCTCTTAATGCTGAGGAGGAATCCCCCAAAGTGGATGTCTCAAAGAAAGGAAAATGAAAGGCTCTCATCATATAGTCTGATTCAGAATCATCAAGTTTTGATGATGATGATTCAGAAACTGAAAGTCTTCATGAAGTAGATGCTGATGAAGAGATGATGAAGCTGTGTGCTCTTATGGTGAAGGGTATCACAAAGATAGCCTACAGGAAATTCAGAAGAGGAAAGAAGTTTTCCAGGAAAGGTAGAAGTTCTGATAAGAAGGGCTTCAGATAATCTGAAGGCAAAGGAGGAAAGTCTGACAGAGGAGATTACTCAAATGTCAAATGCTACAACTGTGGTGAGAAAGGACACATATCTCCTGACTGCAAGAAAGGAAAGAGTGATAAAGGCAAGGCTCTTGTCACAAAGAAGAAAAGCTGGACAGACACCTCAGCATCTGAAGATGAGGAGAACTATGCCTTGATGGCAAATGCTGATAGCAGTTCTGATGCTGCTGAGTTAAAGGTACCTCAAACAACTTATGCCTTTCATACTGATGATATTACCGAGTTGAGATTATATCTTAAAACCATGTTTATTAGCTATAGAGATCAAACTTTAACATGTAAAAGATTAACTTCTGAAAATCTTGCTTTTAAAAAGAGGAATGATTATTTAGAAAAAGAGTTAGTTATGTTCCATCAAACTTAGAAGGATATATATGATGCTTTCTATGTTAGAGATGAAGTGCTAAATATGAATAAATTTCTAAAAACTGAGTTAGAAAAGGAGAGAGAGATTATCAGGACTTGGACTAACTCTGGCAGAGCAACTCGGGATATACTAAGTAGTGGAAACTGGAAAGAAGGCTTAGGTTATGGAAATGATAAAAGTTAAAAAGGAACTGAACAAGTTAAGACAATTATTGTTAAATAGACTACTAAGCCAAAGGTAAATCCTGTTAAATTTGTTGCTAAAACTGTAAATTCTGATTCTGAAAAGATGAAAGATATTGAGACAGAAGTGATAACAGAGTCAACTTCTGACAAATTAGAACAGGATAAATCAACTGAAGTTAACATAGGCTTAATGACAAAGAAGCAACTTAAACATAAGCTGAAAGAGATTACCAGTATAAACAAGGTAAAGGTAGCTAGGAAAAATAGGAATGGAAAGGAAGGTGTGAATAAAAGTAACAATTATATGCCCGTTCCTAATGCTCCTAGAAAGAAATGCTATAACTGTGGAAACTCTAACCATATGGCTTCTTTTTGCAGGAAGAAAAAGAATATAAACTCCTTACCTTCTAAGTCAGGAGTTAAGAGTCAGTCTGTTAGATTTAAGCCACAAAATCCTTGTTTATATTGTGGTAGTATATGTCATTCCATTTATACTTGTAAGGAATATCATAGTTTGTACTATGATTATTATCAGATAAAATCTTCTTTGAAGAAAGTTGTAACGCCCCAAATCCGGGGTCAGAGGATTTGGTCGTTACTATGAAACCTCAATCCAAATTAACCTGTTTAATCAATAAACAAATGCCAGCGAAAGATGTTTAGCATAAATGACCCCAAACTAATCCAAATTCCATAAATAAATTTTTCATTTTCTTTTAAAACTCTTTTCAATAATTTCCAATTCACTACTAACCCGCTAGTATAACTTCGAAAAGAAGTATACTAGGCCCAAATACAATACACAACTATAATATAATATAATATAAACAACTTTATACAATAAAACTTACACTAGTTCGCAAACCCTGGACCAACCACCTTCCAAAAGCTTCTTCTTTGCTTCCTCGAATTACGCAGCTGAATAGCGCAAGCTAATCCTCACTGGAGGTTAAATTTGAAAACATGCAAGTATGAGCGAAAGAAATGCTCATCAAGATCATTATAGTAAATATCGGGTCGTTTTGATATAAAACCAACATCTGCATTAAAGCAGAAAATTTAAAATCCTAATTGCTGAATCATAAAAGTTTAGTTGAGGAACCCCATAATTGATTCCTTAATTGTATTCAAAATCATTTTGATATTTTTGAGCGAAATGCTTTAGCAATATTTTGAATCTTGACGAGAATAAAACTCGTAAAACAATGTTTACGGAAATATCGTAAACAACAATAACATGAAACAATGATTATGGATTGAATCATAACTTTACTCAAAACCAAACTCTTGATATTAATACTTATTTTGTTGTCCTATCAAATTAGATATCAATACGAACTTTGATGCTCACAACATTCCATACTGAAGTCAACATCAATCATCTATACTAATACCACCTTTGATATTTAACAACGTAAGTATCAGCATAAATCAGAAACTGAATCAAAACCGCATTCCACTGTTAATCCAAAACAAAATAGTTGATAAATCATTTATTCTATGAATATTAAAAATGATATGATAATTTAGATTGGGATCATCCTCCGACGGACGTACTATCACATGCTGATCAGCCCGTGTGATAGCACAAGGTCATGATTCATAGAAACGTGACCCCAAAAACACGAGTACTCAAACAAAAGGCAATATACCTGCCTGTGGCAAAAATTGTGTCATAATATTCCATATGGCACTTAGAAATAGCCCTCCGCTGGACCGTCCATCCCGGTCATTTACGCAATTATGATCCAATCTTACCTTTTATTGAGAAGGGGTCATAATAATTGACACCCAAAATAATTTTATTCCCCCAATTCTTGGGTAGGAATATTCGCAACCAAATCACTTTTCTCAAAATCCAAAACATTTATAAATCCGATAATTGGATAAGTAAAATCACTTGACTATTCTGAACATAGAATAGCAGATGAGTATTTGCATAAACAGAATTATTTAATTCAGCGATATGTAAAACATTTATCTATTTTGAGCTGAGAATAGGGAAATCAATACTTGCATAATAGGATTCAAGATAAATATCACTTGAACAATAAGTGATGATATAAATACTTGCCTTTGGGTTTTATTAGTTAGTCACACTCCCAAAGACGCATCTATTCTGACATTCTGTCTCAAAGCATTACCGTCTTGCTTTTCAACACTTCACCGATATGCTGCTCCTGCGATTGCTAGAAGCCAGATATCCAATGCCATTCCATCTCATTCTTTATCCAACACCCTGTCCTGATCACTCGAACGATCCATATCTATAATTAAAAGATATAGCTTTAATCATCTAAACGATAATCACTCGACGAACTGCGCGTCAAAAGCCTATCGTCTACCCATACGATAGCCCACACATAAATATAACAGACAAACACAAGACTCTTGATCCACATACACACGTAATTCATATAGCACGTAAACACAGAACTCACGTATCACATAATTCATATAACACATGCCTCGGTTCGTCAAAAGGGTCGACTCGATATGCTTAGAACGGAAATCGGGTCAAAAATATGATTTATCGATTAAAATTGACTCAGAATGATATAAAAAATCAAACGGTCCTTTAATACAAAATAAATTAGGTCTTAAAAGTACTTTTATTGAAATCGGAATATTTTTCTGAGTCTAGAGGCGTTCGTTTCTTATTAAACGGACGAACGGTTGATTTAATATGAATTTTTGAATAATTTTCGGAATTAAAACGGTTTCTGAATCATTTAATAATTAAATAATAGGCTCGAACACCAGAAAATAATTTTATAAAAATTATCGAGCCTGGAAAATAATTTAAAATAATATTTTAAAGCTCGAACTATTTTTCGGAATTTTTAAAATCAAAAATAAATAATTAAATCTAATTAGATAATCAATTAAAATTAATTAATAACTAATTAAATTAATTAATCAATTAATATTTAAATTAATTGACTAATTAAATAATTAATTATCAACTAAAATTAATTAATTAAATAATTTGGATTTATTTTTAAATTAAAATAAATTTTCAGAATTAAAATAATGATTTTCAAAATAAAAAAAATGAATTTCCAGAAATTAAAATAGGATTTTTGAATTATTTTAAAACAGAATTTTCAGAAACATAATTCAGATGGGAAATTTGGGGGAAAATAAATCAAAAACGGGTCATTTTCTGGGTTTAAAAACGGGTCAACCGAGTCGTCAAGAATTAAGAACACCACCGGATTTTCTGCAGAATGCGGCGACATCCCGGATTCCGGCGAACCCAAACTAACTACGTAACAACCAGGACGAACCGTATTTTTATCCTAATCGATTCCAAACGACTAATATAGTCTAAAAATGACGGGAATAACGCCCAGCAGAACCCAGAACTCATTCGCCGGAAAGCTTCCATTAAAGCCGGCGAATATTCAAGGTTTTCCGGCGATCAGCTTCGGGGAATCCTCTGTCAATCTAGTACATACCGTTCGGTTCGTCTTTCGACGATCTACTAGTCTGTAACCTCAATTTCATCTAATAACCATCCATTCAAAAAACACCTAATTACTAATTGAAAATATTCTTGAATATAAACCCTAAATTTTATAATCCGAGAATCAAAATCACTTTTCTACATGATGCGAAGCTCAAAATCTCATACATTATATACCAAAATGATCAGAAAAATATTATCTACACGATTCTATCATCAAATCACATCAACAACATCAAGAACAAAAATTCATATTTTAATCCTTAATAAATTCGAATTAAAATAATTAAACAGAAAATTACCTGATGTTTCTGGGTTGAAATTGATGATTGATTCAGAAAGAAGATTTCGAGAGCTTCGTTTTGATATGCTGCACGCCCGAATCGGAGTTCGATAACACCTTCGTTCGTATGATTGATTTTCAGGAACACATCGGTTTTCTAGGGTTTTCTCTATATTTACGGTATTTTAACTGGTTGCAAAATGAATAAACGAAATAAATGAAATAAGAAATAGGCTATTTATATTTACGGAATATTGGTTTGTTCTGGATCATTTTGGATCGTTAAATTAGTTGTTTAGCCGCTAAGTAACTAAAAAATGATCCAAAAATAGATTACTTAGCCGCTAAGTAACTATAAAAATGATACAATTTAATACCAGATTTGGATAATTATCAAAACCGAAATTCTTATAAAACATCGTATGAGAAAATAATGTAAAAATATCCCGTCTCTCGAGAATACGGGTTTTATTGATCTACCAAAATGATTATCGTATCGAAAATATTGCGCCGGGACGCGCACAGGTCAAACCGTAATCCGAATCGAAAAAGTCAAAAGACGGAAAATGTCTGGAATTACCAGATTAGGTTAGGAAGGAGTTTCCCGAAGAGTTTGGGGTTGTAAAAACGCAAATATGATTGAAGTTGGACGATTCCCGGCTTTATAAAATAATTTTGTAATTACTCAGAAAATAATTAATAAATCCATAATTCATTATAAAATCATATAACACTCAAAAAATTACTAGAAAAATACCTTAATTATCTATATTTGATTCTGAGCACATGAAAATTAAAATACTCAAATAATATCACATATAAAAACCCAAACATCAATTCCAATTATCAGATAATTCACTAAAATTCACCTAAAATCATATAAATAATTCCAAATAATTATAATATTAATATTTGAAAATATGGGATATTACAAAAGTTGCTTTAATTCCTTCTAGTGTAAAGTATGATGCAAAGTCTGATACTGTAACACCCCCAAATCCGGGGTCGGGGAACCGGGTTGTCACGAGTTCCATTTCCCTTAATAACACCCAATCTTAATAATCAACCAACTACTGCGTACTGTGACCCCACAATAAACACACACAACACAAGTTATAGTCTTAGAGATGAATACCAAAATAACACAAGTCATTATACCTAAAAAGGGCATCTGAATAAATTTACATTTCTTTGCCATTATTATAATTCATATAGATACATAAGTCTGATACAACAGAAGTTGAAAGCCTAGCCTATTGGTAATTCCTACCTCAGCTACAGCAGCATCAACACCTACAGGAAACCGCGGAACGTTTCCTATCCGCTCGCAAATTGGGAGCTTGGTCCCGTTCATCTTGTCTATCTGTTGTTGTGTGATGAAAAAAGAAAGCAAGGGTGAGCAACAAGCCCACCGAAATAATATATATAATAATTTACAATATATGAGCATTCTCATAGTACTCATGAAAGTCCTGGTCAAGAAGAATTGAACCAAGTTTGATATCTTAATGCGACCAAGTCTCAAAATATTCAATATATATACCTATATACTTTTCACAATCCTTGAAATCCTCTGACATGTATACTATACACAGAGTTCCAGTTTATAACTGTATAAAAATATCGTTGCAAGGTGATCTCATATATCTAACCTTGTCTCAACATTTTTCTGAAAATCTTTGTCATGCATAAGATAATTATTAACCAGATATAAGTTGAAAAAAATGAAGTTACAAGATACTCCAATATACTTATATCTTTTTCCGAATACTACTTGAACTACCACCATTCAAGGTATAAATAGTTCATCCCATAGATGAAGCTACAAGACAAAACTTATATAGAATCAATCTTTGAAATATCATCAAAATGAAATGAAGTTATGAGATACTTCATTTGATAAAAACATCATTTTGAAAACTCGACCCTGCCAACACTCAACAATCGCCCCGCTGTAGCCTTTCTTTCGAAGTGCTTTGGGTAGTGTTGCAGAAATATCCAACTGGATGATGAACTCATTACGGGAGTTTGCCGCGCCAGGAAGACCACTTATGATGATCAGTTGCAGTAGTGCAACCCCACCATTTTCTACATATAGAGGAGAACAGTCGGATTTACTTGTCAACCGAACCCTGGACTCCTAAGGAATGGACCGTCTTAGCAGAACTTCCAGGCCATTTGGGCCAATATAATAAGGCTGGGCCGGCGCCAATCGACTACTTACGCCACTCCTAGTTCAGATGAAATCCATGACTCTGAAACGTAAAGCTCGTCCCCCCTTTCCCCAAGTAGAAACTTGTTGATACGGCTCCACCAAGAAGTCGTATCTAGTTGAAAAGGAAAACTCAACGATATTTCCCAGGCGGTGCCTGTTAATGGATTAACTTATTCCAAGAATTTTACTTCCCGAGTGTTGGGTAAGTAATCAAAAACTCTTTTATCAAAACAGCAACCTTGTTGCGAATATAAAATACACCACAGAGCCGGATCCCTCAGGTTTTGAGCGAGTATTTAAATCCCCTTCGAAAGGAAGATCTTAAATATAAAAACAATGAGTTTTGGGATCCGTCCTAACCTTTAAAAATCATTTTGAAGACTCGAAAACATTTTTAAGAATGTTTGGAGTAATGCTGATTTAATAAAATAAATCAGTCCCAATATATTAGAAAATTTCTGAATTTTATTATTTAAATAACATTCCCATAAAGAATAATCTTTATAAAAATAATTGAAGTAGAAGTTTTAAAACTCATACTTGAAATGAATAATAAATAACCAAAGTACGATATTTATTTGAATAATCGAAAATAAGTTTGATTATCGAAACATTATTCTTTAATAAAATAAAAATATTATTTAATAAAATAAGCGGAGTCATAAGTCCTCGAATGAATATTCAAAACAATATTCATTAAATAAAATAAGCGGAGTCATAAGTCCTCGAATGAATATTCAAAATAATATTCATTAAGTGAAATAAAGTTATCGAATAAACCTTATTCGAATAATAGTTTTGAAAACTATTTATATATATAAATATATATATATATATATAATATACTCAGGAACATCGTCTCCCGGTTTAGAAAATATGTTCACCTTTGGGTCCCCTATACTAAGGGTATACGCAACTACTTCTTATCTCTAGCATAGGTATTATGCAACTTATAAGCAATTGAATCAACAATTAGATATCAAGATTACGAAACAGACATGCATATATATCATATTAGCATGCTCCAATATATCGCAAGATTTGCTAATAACAATCATGCACTTATCACAAGATAATGCATATACATATATACATCACAACAACAGTATAACGGGTAGAAAACTTGCCTGAGTGCTCCGGGGTAGACTTAAGCTTAGAGTGGGTCCGGTAACCTATGAACAACAACATAAGCCGGAATTAAACCACGGTCGCTTAAGAAACTAGACTTTAACCAATTGATCCCTAACGTTTGCTTATGGTCATTTCTACGCTTAATCACATAAGTCGTTCGAGTACCCTCGGCACCACCATTTTTAATAAATTAACCATTACGGATTTTAAGGCGATGCTTTCGCGAATACCCTACCAACTGCCTAATCCACTTTACATAATTGTTTCATACTCCAATTAGTCATTTAAGGGCCTTAACCAAGGTTTCAAAGTAAGGCGAGGGGTAATGGTTCGTTCGCGAAACGCCGTTATTTAAAACGGTCGTTTCTCCTAAACCGTACATCGGATTCAAGCGAACCACATATCAAAATGAAGCTCGTAACATGAACTATCTAAACAAGGCAAAGGTTAGAATCTTTCAGTGAATTCACGGGTCCTAAATTTAAGACCAGAACAGTTAAGGAAAATCGGGCATTATGACGACTATGTTTACGCGATTACTAAGTTTTAAACCACTCTAAACAACCACCATTCAACTCACAACCAACAATACAACCAACCCTCATCCAAACCTTACTACATAAGTCTCCAAACCTCAAGATTTTCCAATTTATACAACCCCACACATGAAGTACTAGCTATATTTAAGTTTCATTAACTATAAACAAGATTTCAACATCCAAATCACTACAAATCCAATCCAAACTCTAAACACACAAGCATCATGCTTCTCATTTACTATAACCATCAAAACCATCGTAATACTCAAAGTAAAGTTAGGGTTTGGAGGTGTTATACCTTCCTTGGAGTGATTAGAGTAGCTAGGAAGTCTTAGGGAGCCTCCTACAAGCTTGATCTTTCCAAAGAAATCAAGAACACAAAGTTAGGTTTTGAAGTTTCTAAAAGTCAGATTGAAAGAACTGTCAAAACGAGGGTCTTACCATGCTTATTTGGACGAGACTTCTGAATAAGAGTTGTAGGCCATCTCAATACCTTTACGAGGAGCTATAGAACATACTCTTTGAGTGAGTATTGAAGAAGATATGGTAGTTTGAAGTTGCTGCTCTGGTTTTGGCCGAGAGCTTTTGTTCTTGGAAAGCAAAGGTCAACTTCTAATTTGTGTTTTGTGATTTGTTTTGCCTTGGCTTGGTTGCTACCTTTTGTTCGTTAATTAAATTGTTACCACGGTAAAAATTGTGTGGCTCATAATTAACCAACCAATCCTTCCCACTTTGTCACGCTCATGTCATCTGCTTATGTCATCTTGTTACACTTGTCTTCCTCTTGTTGGTGTGATGACATCATCGTCCATTAACCTCTTTGATTAACCCCTAATTACTTGGCTAATGACCACTGATCTGTTATACGGTTCGCTTAACTTTCGTTCTCGTTTATCGTTTGAGGGATCATACCCGGGATCTTATTACTTGGGTGTCCCTAAACCTTTCTCAATATTTTATATTCATTTTATGATCCTCTCTTATAATCCTTGAATTAAATCCTTTTAATCATGTTACCTTATACTCAATTCTTTCGGTATCTGGTGGATTTTCGGGAAAAATCAAAGTGTTTGAATTTGGATTCTGACGATCTTTATATTCACTTATTTACTTTATGGAATACTAATACGATCTTAGAATTTCCATAAAAGTACTCCTATATAGCGTGGTCTGATAATTTTCCTTAATCAGCATCATCAACAAACGTTACTATTCATCCGTGTTTCAAAATTCCAAAAATTGGGGTTATTACAGTCTCCCCTCCTTAGAAGATTCCGTCCCGGAATCGGATTGAAAATGAATAGGGATGCTCTCTTAGCATTGCACTTTCTAACTCTCAAGTAAATTTTCCTATATTGTGGTTCTACCATCAAACTCTGACTAGTTTGATAACCCTTCTCCTAAGCATTTGTTCCTTTTCAATTTATAACCCTTCCTGGTTGCTCCATATATGTTACGTCCGGTTGCATGTCTATGCGCTCATATGCCCCTATTTGTCTGGCATCCGAATTACACTTCCTTAACATTGATACGTGGAACACGTTATGAACTTGCTACAGGTTCGGGGGTAGGGCTAGCTTATATGCTAACTTCCCAATACGTCTTAATATCTCCAAGGGTCCAACACTTCGTGGGCTTAGCTTTCCTTTCTTTCCGAACCACATCTATCTTTTCCAAGGGAATACCTATAACAACACTAGGTCCCCTACTTCCTATTCCTTGTCCTTTCGTGTCAATTCAACATACTTCTCATGTCCATCTTGGGCTACTACCAGCCGTCTTCTGATTAGATCTATTATATCCCTGGTCCTTTGGACCACTGCTGGTCCGAGCATCTTGCGCTCTACAACTTCGTCCTAACATAAGGGAGATCGACATTGTCTTCCCTCAAGGATCTCATAAGGCGATATCTCGATACTGACATACGATCTATTATCGTAAGAAAATTCAATCCGCGTTAAGTGATCATTCCAAATTCTTTCCACTCTATTGCACAGAATCTCATCATAGCTTCTAGCATTATAGCTTTTGCATCTCAATACCCATTCTTTTCCAGTTCGTAATCGCTACTATCTTCCGTTCCTAATATTATACTGGTTATACTTTTGCTCGTTAGCGTTCTATAACCTTTTAATAACAACGTCAACCTTAGTATCACGAACGTGTTAGATTCGGAATACCACCGCACTGATGCTACTCCTTTCTAGCTGCTTCTATCTTCGAAAGTTTGATCCATCGTATAGAAGTAAAAGAATTTATTGAGAGATCACTATGATCATGAACACTTGTTATATCGCATAGTTAGTACAGAAGGTGGCCAACCTTTAGTACTTGACAAGCAATTAAACAATATGTGGTATCCTACTAGGCTTCTATCACACAGATAGATAGTCATTCGGAAATACCTCCCCTTCTGGAAGGGTTGTTCTTCTCAGCTTATACAAAATGAAAAGAAAAGAACGAATTGAAGAGAATTGTATATATGAAAAAAAATATACTATCACAAAATATCTGGCTTGGAGTCTACCTCTGAACTATAGAGGTTTTTCATAGGAGAACAAAACATATATGTATATATATCAACATCAAGTATTATAGCATCGCATTTCACGTGCTTAAAGATTTTTTTTGCTATTCCGTCCATCATTCTACGGACCCATGCTCTTGCTCGAGCTCATAAACACTCACCTTTGAAACTCCCTCGACATCGAAACTCGAATAAGGGATTTCATTCTAGACATCATTGTTACTAGAATTCTATGCTTGCACTGCAACCTTCCTCGTATAGCAATACGACTCTCTATTGGTAAGAAGGAATAAGTATTCAATAGGTAGATAATCGACTTAATTAGCCTATCAATGATAACTTATACACCACCACGACCTGATTAGTGGTACTCACTCTCAACATCCATTCCAATACAACTCTCACGGTTGTAAGTAATCGGCTCATTACTCGCAGAATCATTCCTGCATTACTATGGCCCACCGTTGACCTACTGTAGTCATTCGTTTTCCATGAAGTTTTAATAGCTAACCATACAGAGTCCATTCATATCATATCGAATCCTTCTAAGGAGGTAACATAATCACCATTCATGATTCGTGAAGAACATTCCTGATCCTGACGTACATACATGACATGAAGCAGATAAAATTGCAGAAGAGATTCAATCAAAACAACGATATCAGGCTAATACCATTATTAACCATATTTCTTTATTGGGAGACATGAAGCTCAAAGGTTCATTTAGTCCTTTCGTAACATGCTCCTGGCTTATCTCAAGATATGACCTTCTAAGATAGAAAGCCCGCTCACGGCGATTACATGAATTAAATCTTTACCAAACTACTATTACGGTTGAGTACCGCACAGTCATCAGAAGGAATGTCAATCTTTCACACCATAATACAACCTTCACGGAATTAACCATTATCACTGTATTCCTCTGGTACGAGCGCCGATAATTGTCCTCTTACACTTAAAGTGTTGGCCACCTCTTTGGCCTTTCCTGATAGTAAAATTTCCTTACAATCAATGTCATTTTAACCACCTCCAACTAAATTTTCTACCTCATTTCAATCACTGCTTATGTGAAAATGCTTCTCTAAAGTCCTGGTGAGAAAAAAAATCACCATTTTTCCATAAGTCATTGCCTTAGTCTTTAGATGTGAACATTGCCATGACTGACTCTCGATCATACTTAGGACGTCTCTTATCTTGGGATATTCTTATTTTCACCAATCTCGACCCTCATTGGATCGATCTATACTTTCTTATGGTTCAACACATGCCCCACCTGGAATTATTATAATTACGTCATATTTCCTTCATCAAAATTTCTATTCTTGAGAACTTTGAATATTACCTTTCTCCTTGTAAAACCTCTAAGGTTATCCTTAAATCCTTCATCAGGTACACCCTAGGCACAGGGCATATCAAGATACCCTTTACTAATACTAGAATCATTGTCTATATACTTCTGAAAAATTTCTCCACTGATCCTTAAAGGTTCTTGTTACCTTAATCCTTTCCAATTAATACTGTCAAAACTCATGCTGTCCCTATTAAGGGTGAAATGCCAACCTTTATGCATTCCCCTAGGATTCATTTCAAGTTATCAGGGTTTTATCCTTAATTCCACCTTTAAAAGATACTTACACTCTTCCATGGATAAATCAAGTCATATATACTTGATAGATTACCTTATTCAATCATTCTCACTTCGATAGTCTATACTTAATTTCACAATAGCATCCTTATTCAAACTGAGGTCAATCCATATGGCCTCCAAAAGAAAACAACGGTTTTTTTTTTGCGCTTTGCTTGCCTAATTTGGTAATGACAACAGGGATGTTCTGGGAGATATTGGTCGTGTTCAACGTGAACTTCTTCTTAATAATTCCTTATTTACTTTTCTTGTTTATCTCAACAGTCATCTCAATGTTGGGATATCTTTCATACCTAGCGTCTCCCTTTCTGGGTATCAAGCCACCGGTCTTACACTTCACATTCTTGAAGGTCACTTCCTTCATCCAATTTTCCTAATTTCTTACTTCCTTGTCTCCTCAGTCTATCCGCGTCTCATTATTTATCCTTCAAACTATCTCAAGGTTTCCTCGAATCCTCCCAACTTACAGGGGATAAAATATATGTATCTCTTATGCCTTCAACCATCAATTTTAACTCATGGTGAATCACCCTCATCCTGACGATTACATACTTTTCTATTTCTATTGCTACGAGTCTTTAGGGTTTCCTCATACCCAACTCCCTTATCATTCCTCAAACTCTATTGCCTTTATATTCCTTTCCACTTCAGTTTCTTTTTATTTTCCTTTCTCTTATCATTATTTCACGAACCAACACAACATAAGCATTGATTTCAAACATCCCGTCATTCTGGATTCGTGTCCTCAGAACAAATCTTGACAACTTTTATAACTTAGATTCATAATTCATCATACTCGTCTGCCTTTGTTCTGGCTCTAAAGCTTTTACACTATCTCCATAACCTTGGGAAGAACTTTCCTGAAAAAAATTGACTGAACTTAAATCAGTTTATTATAATCTCTTGCTTCGTGCCTTCCTTGGCCTTTCACCAGCGGGTGGCCTCTTTCTTAGGAGGGTAAGTGGCAAAAATAGTCTTTTGTGATTCGTCAATTATTTAGAATCTTAAATGATTCCTAAATTTCCTTTAGCCAGGCTCTTGCCTCGAGTAGGTCAGCTTGTTCCTTGGAACTCTGAGAGCTTAGCGACTTAAAGGTCCTAAAAGAATTTCTCACCGTATTGTTTCCTCAGGGTGGTGGTTGAGGATAATAGTCTAATTTCTGTCTAGAAAGGTCCATAAATTGTCGTATAGGAGTACCGTCTCGGGTCTCCTTTCCTTAATCGACTTCTGTTTCCTTAGTCTGAACGTTCCCTCCTCCTCCCCATAATCGGGGTCATCCTACATGTTTTAAATCCTTATTTTCCACTTCATTATATTATGGGTTCCTTCTATCTTGATGGTGACCTCCCTGACTATCACGTTCAGGGTTTGCTCTAAATCTTATTCCTCAAACTAGCTTTCATCTAAGATCTCATCTTTAAGCTCTTGAACATTTGGAACCCAAATTCTGTAGGAATACCTCATTATTCCCTTATCATCTTTCTCGGTATTAATCTCTTATCTATTTGTTGGCTCTCTGCCTTCATTCATCACTTTTTCTGGCACAATATGTTCTTTTCAAATAATTTGGGCTGTATTGCAATCTCAAACAGCTTTTCGGTACCGGCTCCGGTTATCTTCACTTCTATTTCCATTTTCTCAAAATCTCTTATCAACTCTCCCAAAGATATTTTCATCTTGAGTCTCTCCTTTATACTAAGGGCATTAGCCACCATTTTGGCTTTCCCTGGATGATAAAGAATATCATAATCGTAATCCTTGATTAGCTCTAAGCACCTCCTCTGGCGCATGTTGAGCTCTTTCTGCGTGAAAATGCACTAGAGCACTTATGGCTTATGTAAATATTGCACTTCTCTCCATACAAGTAGTGCCTCCAATCTTTAGGGCAAAACTATTGCCACGAGCCCAAACTCATGGGTGGGGATATCGAATTTTATATTCCCTTAATTGTCTTGACGTGTACGCGATTACCTTGTTGTGTTGTATAAGAAGCACCCTAATTCCTTATGCGAAGCGTCACTACAAATCACAAAATTTCCTTTTCCATCCGGCAACGCCAACATAGGAGCCGTCACCAACCTTTGCTTCAATTCTTGAAAGCTGTTCTCGCATTTCTCTGTCCATTTGAACTTCTCAGTCTTATGAGTAAGCCGCGTTAAAGGGGATACTATCTTTACGAACTTGAACGAACCTCCTGGAGTGACCGGCCAATCCTACCTCTGGTAGTCGCCCTAACCATGGTCATCAATTCCTCAGTGGCTCTTTATTCATTCTTGTTAGGATCCTTCACGGGATCCTTCTCAGCGATAATCCCTTCTAGGACAACATCCTCAACCGCTACATCCTCAATATGAACATCATCCGGTCCCGTGTTAGGACGCTCTATCGGATCCACAATCTGATCTCCAATAACTAATAAAACATCATCGCGTTGTTGCTCCTCAACCTCAGGGTTCGGAGTCCCGCTACCATATACGATAACGAACTACGCTCCTATAACGATATTTATAAGGGTTCCCATAAGGGTTTTAACTGTCAGTACTACGTTAGGTAGTCCGACTATGAACTTGGAAAGAGTTCTTATTTATCTTAGTGAACTTATTATTTTAACGTCACTTCATCTCTGAGGTTTATAACGCTTAGCTCTGATACCATTTCTGTAACACCCCCAAATCCGGGGTCGGGGATCCGGGTTGTCACGAGTTTCATTTCCCTTAATAACACCCAATCTTAATAATCAACCAACTACTGCATACTGTGACCCCACAATAAACACACACACCACAAGTTATAGTCTCAGAGATGAATACCAAAATAACACAAGTCATTATACCTAAAAAGGGTTTCTGAATAAATTTACATTTCTTTTCCATTATTACAATTCATATAGATACATAAGTCTGATACAACAGAAGTTGAAAGCCTAGCCTATTGGTAATTCCTACCTCAGCTACAGCGGCATCAACGCCTACAGAAAATTGCGAAACGTTTCCTATCCGCTCGCAAATTGGGAGCTTGGTCCTGTTCATCTTGTCTTTCTGTTATTGTGTGATGAAAAAAAAAGCAAGGGTGAGCAACAAGCCCACCGAAATAATATGTATAATAATTTACAATATATGAGCATTCTCATAGTACTCATGAAAGTCTTGGTCAAGAAGAATTGAACCAAGTTTGATATTGTAATACGACCAAGTCGCAAAATATTCAGTATATATATACCTATATACTTTTCACAATTCTTGAAATCCTCTGACATGTATACTATACACAGAGTTCCAGTTTATAACTGTATAAAAATATCGTTGCAAGGTGATCTCATATATCTAACCTTGTCTCAACGTTTTTCTGAAAATCTTTGTCATGCATAAGATAATTATTAACCAGATATAAGTTGAAAAAAATGAAGTTACAAGATACTCCAATATACTTATATCTTTTTCCGAATACTACTTGAACTACCACCGTTCAAGGTATAAATAGTTCATCCCATAGATGAAGCTACAAGACAAAACTTATATAGAATCAATCTTTGAAATATCATCAAAATGAAATGAAGTCACGAGATACTTCATTTGATAAAAACATCATTTTGAAACTCGACCCTGCCAACACTCAACAATCGCCCAGCTGTAGCCTTTCTTTCGAAGTGCTTTGGGTAGTGTTGCAGAAATATCCAACTGGATGATGAACTCATTACGGGAGTTTGCCGGGCCAGGAAGACAACTTACGATGATCAGTCGCAGTAGTGTAACCCCACCATTTTCTACATGTAGAGGAGAACAGTCGGATTTACTTGTCAACCAAACCCTGGACTCCTAAGGAATGGACCGTCTTAGCGGAACTTCCAGGCCATTTGGGCCAATATAATAAGGCTGGGCCGGCGCCACTCAACCACTTACGCCACTCCTAGTTCAGATGAAATCCATAACTCTGAAACGTAAAACTCGTCCCCCCTTTCCCCAAGTAGAAACTTGTTGATACGGCTCCACCAAGAAGTCGTATCTAGTTGGAAAGGAAAACTCACCGATATTTCCCAGGCGGTGCCTGTTAATTGATTAACTTGTTCCAAGAATTTTACTTCCCGAGTGTTGGGTAAGTAATCAAAAACTCTTTTATCAAAATAGCAACCTTGTTGCGAATATAAAATACACCACAGAGCCGGATCCCTCAGGTTTTGAGCGACTATTTAAATCCCCTTCGAAAGGAAGATCTTAAATATAAAAAAAATGAGTTTTGGGATCCGCCCTAACCTTTAAAAATCATTTTGAAGACTAGAAATTATTTTTAAGAATGTTTGGAGTAATGCTGATTTAATAAAATAAATCAGTCCCAATATATTAGAAAATATTTGAATATTATTATTTAAATAATATTCCCATAAAGAAAAATCTTTATAAAAATAATTGAAGTAGAAGTTTTAAAACTCATACTTGAAATGAATAATAAATAACTAAAGTACGATCTTTATTTGAATAATCGAAAATAATTTTGATTATCGAAACATTATTCTTTAATAAAATAAAGAATATTATTTAATAAAATAAGCGGAGTCATAAGTCCTCGAATGAATATTCAAAACAGTATTCATTAAATAAAATAAGCGGAGTCATAAGTCCTCGAATGAATATTCAAAATAATATTCATTAAGTGAAATAAAGTTATCGAATAAACCTTATTCGAATAATAGTTTTGAAAACTATTTATATATATAAATATATATATATATATATATATAATATACTCGGGAACATCGTCTCCAGGTTTAGAAAATATGTTCACCTTTGGGTCCCCTATACTAAGGGTATACGCAACTACTGCTTATCTCTAACATAGGTATTATCCAACTTATAAGCAATTGAATCAACAATTAGATATCAAGATTACGAAACAGACATGCATATATACCATATCAGCATGCTCCAATATATCGCAAGATTTGCTAATAACAATCATGCACTTATCACAAGATAATGCATATACATATATACATCACAACAACAGTATAACGGGTAAAAAACTTGCCTGAGTGCTCCGGGGTAAACTTAAGCTTAGAGTGGGTCCGGTAACCTATGAACAACAACATAAGCCGAAATTAAACCACGGTCGCTTAAGAAACTAGACTTTAACCAATTGAACCCTAACGTTTGCTTATGGTCATTTCTACGCTTAACAAATCATATAAGTCGTTCGAGAACCACTCCAAACAACCACCATTCAACTCACAACCAACAATACAACTAACCCTCATCCAAACCTTACTACATCAGTCCCCAAACCTCAAGATTTTCCAATTTATACAACCCCACACATGAACTACTAGCTATACTTAAGTTTCATTAACTATAAACAAGATTTCAACATCCAAATCACTACAAACCAATCCAAACTCTAAACACACAAGCATCATGCTTCTCATTTACTATAACCATCAAAACCATCGTAATACTCAAAGTAAAGTTAGGGTTTGGAGGTGTTATACCTTCCTTGGAGTGATTAGAGTAGCTAGGAAGTCTTAGGGAGCCTCCTACAAGCTTGATCTTTCCAAAAAAATCAAGAACACAAAGTTAGGTTTTGAAGTTTCTAAAAGTCAGATTGAAAGAACTGTTAAAACGAGGGTCTTACCATACTTATTTGGACGAGACTTGTGAACAAGAGTTGTAGACCATCTCAATACCTTTACGAAGAGCTATAGAACATACTATTTGAGTGAGTATTGAAGGAGATATGGTAGTTTGAAGTTGCTGCTCTGGTTTTGGCCGAGAGCTTTTGTTCTTGGAAAGCAAAAGTCAACTTCTAATTTGTGTTTTGTGATTTGTTTTGCCTTGGCTTGATTGCTACCTTTTGTTTGTTAATTAAATTGTTACCATGGTAAAAATTGTGTGGCTCACAATCAACCTACCAATCCTTCCCACTTTGTCATGCTCATGTCATCTGCTTATGTCATCTTGTTACACTTGTCTTCCTCTTGTTGGTGTGATGACATCATCATCCATTAACCTCTTTGATTAACCCCTAAATACTTGGCTAATGACCGCTGATCTGTTATATGGTTCGCTTAACTTTCGTTCTCATTTATCGTTTGAGGGATCATACCCGGGATCTTATTACTTGGGTGTCCCTAAACCTTTCTCAATATTTTATATTCCTTTTATGATCCTCTCTTATAATCCTTGAATTAAATCCTTTTAATCATGTTACCTTATACTCAATTCTTTCGGTATCTGGTGGATTTTCGGGAAAAATCAAAGTGTTTGAATTTGGATTCTGACGATCTTTACATACATTTATTTACTTTATGGAATACTAATACGATCTTAGAATTTCCATAACAGTACTCCTATATAGCGTGGTCTGATAATTTTCCTTAATCAGCATCATCAGCAAACGTTATTATTCATCCGTGTTTCAAAAATTCCAAAAATTGGTTCTGAAAGGATACAGGCATGGTAACATTTATGAAGCCAGACTTTCAACAAGTACTGATGGTTCTGCAATCTGTCTGTTGAGTAGAGCATCAATTGAAGAAAGCTGGAATCGGCACAAGAAACTCTCTCATTTAAATTTTAACAATATAAATGAGCTTGTAAAGAAAGATCTTGTGAGAGGACTGCCAAAAACAGTATTTGCTCCTGATGGCCTTTGTGATTCATGTCAGAAGGCAAAACAAAGAAAATCTTCTTTCAAGAGCAAAACTAAGTCATCAATTCTTGAGCCTTATCACCTACAACATGTTGATCTATTTGGTCCAGTCAATATCATGTCTATTGCAAAGAAGAAATATGCTATGGTTATAGTGGATGAGTTCACAAGGTACACTTGGGTGTACTTCTTGCACAAGAAGACTGAAACTCCATCTACTTTAACTGATCATGTCAGACAGCTGGATAAATTGATCAAAGATTCTGTTAAAATCATAAGGGGTGATAATGGCACTGAGTTCAAGAATTCAGTCATGGAAAAGTTTTGGAAAGATCATGGAATCAAACAGGAATTTTCTGTACCTGGAACTCCACAGCAAAATGGAGTTGTAGAAAGAAAGAACATGACTCTCATTGAAGCTGCACGAACAATGCTTGATGAAGCAAAGCTACCAACCTATTTTTGGGTTGAAGCTGTGCAGACTGCTTGTTTTACACAAAATGCTACACTTATAAACAAGCATGGAAAACACCATATGAGATGGTGAAGAAGAAGAAGCCAAATATGAAATACTTTCATGTATTTGGTTGCAAGTGTTTTGTTCTTAAGACTCATCCTGAACAGCTGTCCAAATTTGATCTAAAAACTGATGAAGGAATTTTTGTTGGATATCCACTTTCCACAAAAGCCTTCAGAGTCTACAATTTGAGAACAAGAGTTGTCATGAAATCTATCAATGTCTCTTTTGATGATAAGAAGATTACTGGACTTGAAGATTTCGATGATCATGATCAGCTGAGATTTGAGAATGAAGATTTAAATTCTGATTCTGGAAATTCTGATAACTTAAATCTTGATCCTGTAAGTTCTGATGGATTAAGTTCTGATGTCGTTGAAACTGTGGTAACAACTCCAAAGGAAAATGCACCTGTCCAGGGGGAGCAAGCTAAAGAAACTACCACATCTCAAGACTCTTAAGAAGCATCATAACCTGTCACTGGCTCTTCAAGTTCTGATTCATCTAGTTCGGATGAGCCAAATTCTGATAATTCTGGAAGCTCTGATTCTTCAACTCCTGAAAAATTAAATTCAATTTCTGAAGTCTCAGAGATCATAACTACAGGAGGAGCATCAGAAAATGCCGATGGGGACAGCATGGATCATGGGGGAGGATCCAGTTCTAAAGATCAATTTCCATGGAAATGGACTAAAGCACATACACCTGATCTAATCATTGGAGATCTTGAAGCAGGTGTCAGAACTAGAACTGAAACTTCAAATGAATGTCTCTATCATTCTTTTACATCTCAGACTGAACCAAAAAAAGTGGAAGAAGCTCTTCAAGATGCTGATTGGGTGCAAGCAATGCATGAAGAGTTAAATGAATTTGAAAGAAATAAAGTCTGGACCCTAGTGCCAAGACCAAAAAACGGATCAGTTGTTGGTACAAAATGGGTGTTCAGAAACAAAACTGACAGTGATGGCATAATTACAAGTAATAAGGCAAGACTGGTTGCTAAAGGCTACTCTCAACAGGAGGGTATTGATTATGATGAAACATTTGCACTAGTTGCTAGATTGGAAGCCATAAGGATCTTTTTGGCTTATGCTGCTCATAAGAAGTTTAAAGTCTTTCAAATGGATGTAAAAAGTGCTTTTCTCAATGGAGAATTGGATGAAGATTGTTCAACTGCATCCACTCCCTTGGCCACTGCAACCAAGTTAGATAAGGATACTGGTAAGTCAGTAGATATTACTAACTACAGAGGTATGATTGGCTCATTACTTTATGTAACTGCAAGTAGACCTGATATCATGTATGCTACCTGTCTTTGTGCAAGATTTCAGGCTGATCCAAGAGAACCTCACTTATTAGCTGTGAAAAGAATTTTCAAGTACCTTAAGGGTACAGCTAATCTGGGATTGTGGTATCCTAGAGAATCATATTTTAAGCTAATAGGTTACTCAGATGCAGATTTTGCAGGATGCAAAATAGACAGGAAAAGCACTAGTGGAAGCTGCCAATTTCTTGGAGGCAGATTGGTTTCTTGGTTTAGCAAGAAACAGAAGTCAATTTCCACATCAACTGCAGAAGCAGAATATATTGCTGCACGAAGCTGTTGTGCACTAATTCTTTGGATGAAGAATCAGTTACTGGATTATGGGTTAGAATTTTCTAAAATCCCTATTTACTGTGATAATCAAAGTGCTATTGCTATGACAGGTAATCCAGTTCAACACTCAATGAAAAAGCACATCAGCATTAGGTACCATTTCATAAGGGAACATGTGATGGAAGGTATAGTGGAATTGCACTATGTTCCAAAAGATCAACAACTAGCAGATATCTTCACAAAACCACTATGTGAAGCTACCTTTACAAGACTGTTAAATGAACTTGGAATGGTTTCAGGTTCTTTCTCTAAATTTGTTTAGTTTTTGTTCTCATGCATCATACTTTATGATCAGTGTTTACAGATTGTATTATCTATATGTAATCTGTGCTTAATTTGAAAATTCATTAAATGCTGATTGTTATCTGATGTGGATTTATATACTCTGATAAATGTTTTGAATGTTATGTGACTATTCAATCCAATGAGGATAACTGTGCTAGATGCTGACCTAATAGTCTTTAAAATACTAGAAATCCCATGTTTGAACTAGTTGTTTATGTGGAAACTCATTAACACAAGCAGATTCTGATATTGAGCTTAGTCAAGTTTACTTTGTGTATCTTATTACTAAGTCATAAACTAGATTCTTGTTTCTTATTTTTCAAGTTCTATTATCAGTAAATCTTAAGAATGAACTAAGTGCTGATAAGCCTCACTTATCAAAAGAAAAGAAATGAAAAGAAAATAATAAAAGTCAGGTACTCCTTTGAGATCTAGAGTAAAAATGTGGAAGGGAAGACCCAAGTGTATTGCTGGTATTAAGTAATATGCATTAGAAAAGCAAAAAAATTTCTTGGTGACTTTTCACACTCTATGATTACTGGAGAAATACTCTGATAACAGCATAAATTCTAATAAGCAGTCGAGACTCACTTACACTGAGAAGCCACTGTAAAAAGGAATTTCAAAAGATGCATAAAACGAGCACAAACAGTTGAGGTGGACTCTTGCATAAATTTGTTCTATAGTAGACATCATGACTGATGACAGATTTTAAGCATTTTTCTTAGTTATGCCTTATTTCTAAGATGTACTGAAGTTGATCAGACTTTAATCTCTATCTGATATTTTGCTGAATGCACACACTTACACTCCATATGAATGATGAAAATTATTGTGGTGATTAAGTTATTTTTGACAAACAGTTAAGTGTCATTTGCATAATTTCTGAGGACAAGTTCTGATGGAAGTTCTGATGATTAAACTCTGAAGAAAACAAGTCAGTATTTGTATGAAAAATCACAGAAAAAGATATTCACTTTTTGAGTACAGAAGCCATGTTCTGATGACTGTTAAAATCTGATATAAGTTAAGTTCTGATATTGAATCCTGACGGAATCTTTGATGCTTACGTTGCATTTTTCTTTACTTGACTTATTTGTGGTAAAATCTGAAACAGTCATATTTAAATCAGAATAAATTTGGGTGAGATAAAAATAGTTATAATTATTATGGGTTAGTGGTTAACGTGTATGTCCTGAAAACCTGCATGTGCACGATAATTATTGCTTATTTTACATGCCCATTAACTCCTCTCTAGCCGTTTATTGACTGTTCACACAGTGCCAGGTGTAAATTATATATTATGCTTCAAAAATATAACTGTTGAGTGGAGAGAGTATATATATGGGAGTTAACAGATTTTATAATCTTTTACTTACTTTTCTATTTTTCATCTCTCTTATTTTCTCTCTCTCTCTCTCTAATATTCTCTGAAGCATTTTCTTTCAGGACTTTTAACAAACACTTTGCAAACACTCTCTTTCTCACTTAATTCTTACAGAGATGGCACCAAAAGACGTAATTTTCAAAGGAGCTATGTTTGTTCCTAACAACTACTCCACCATTCTTAGCAAGGCTGAAACTCCATCGGAACTTCACTTCATTCAGGATTTTCTCACTAATTCTGATATTGGGTACACTCTGACCCAACTTGATGCAGTCTCTGGAACTCAAGTGCTGGAGTTCTGGAGAAGTGGAGTATATGATGATGGTGGTGCTCAAGGGTCCCCAAGTATTATCTTTTCATCAGGGGAGGATGAGCATGTCGTGACATTGGCCACGATTCGACAAGCACTGCAGCTGCCTGAGAATTGCGTTTACTCTACAGTTGAGGAGCCAGTTCTTCAAAATATGATGGCCAGTCTGGGGTATGAAAAGACATTGGCAAAGCTTGGTCAATTGAAGAGACCTTACATAAGGAGGGAATGGAGTTACTTATTTGACTGCATTACTGAGGAGCCAGTTCTTCAAAATATGATGACCAGTCTGGGGTATGAAAAGACATTGGAAAAGCTTAGTCAATTGAAGAGACCTTACATAAGGAGGGAATGGAGTTTCTTCTTTGACTGCATTACCAAGGCTTTTGCAAATAAATGTTCTAACTTCGATGCAATCCCCATATTAAGTCAACAAATCAGGTATGCTCTCATTAATCAAACTGATTTTGATTATGCAAGTGCTGTCTTAGGGTTCATTGGGGATAGGATGACAGAAGACAGAAATAGTGTTTATTTTGCTAGATTCTGTCAGCTTATATATAGTTTTTGCTGTGATGGTAAGCCTCAATCAGCTACTGAATTAATTCTATCATTCAGACTAGGTAAAAGAGCTTTTAATGACTTATTATCTACTGATAATAAGAAGGCTATGTTAAGACCCCTCCGAGTTCCTTTATCTGTCAAACAAGCCTTAATAATTTATGATCCAGTTAAATACACTGCACTATATCCTAATGTCCAACCATCAGAACCTCAACCATCAGCACCTACCACCTCTACACAAAAACCTCAGACTTCTCAACCATCAGCACACACAAACAGACCTTCATCTTCTAAACCTTCTAAAAGGATAAAGTCTGTTCCTCAATCTCCACAAAAGAGAAGGAAGATGATTCTCAGAGATGAGTCTGAGAGTGAAGAGGAAATAATTGAAGCACGAGTTCATGTATCTGAACCTGTGATAGTTGAAGCTGAGAGTGTTACTTCTCAGAAAGAGAAAGCAGCTCAAAGTTCTGATACTTTGAAAAGGAAATCTGTAAATTCTGATGCTGCTGAAGCAACTCCTTCATTGGCAAGGAGATTAAAGAAAATGAAGGCAATGAGGTATTTGGCTAAGGCTATATCAGAAGATACTGAAGAAGCTGAGGAAGGGGATCAGGAATCTTTGATCTCACAAGAATCAATTATCATTGAAGCCCTTCCAGCTCAAGCCAAAGACACTGCTAAAGAACAAACTGAGATTTATGAAATAGATATTCATAATTTGAATATACATAAAGTTCTTTATCTGGAAGCTCCATCTACATCAAAGACACCGGCTCTGGAGATAAATTCTGCTGATCAGAATTTAGATGATGTTATTCCTGAATCTCCAGTTGCTTCACACACTGTTGAGCTATCAGAATAGAATGAGTCTTCCTCAAGTTCTGATGACAGTGTTTCTGTTGAGACTCCAGTACCTACTCTGGGCAAGGAAGAATTGGTGAAGAAATTTGTTAAAAAGGAAACACCTATTCCTTGGGAGGATACTCACAGAGGTGTTGAGTGGACCAAGAAGTGGAATGAATCAGATTTTATTCCATGTTCTAACATTCTGACAGAGCATATTGCAAAAGCTGATGAGTTGCTTACAAATGCTGATTTCAAGACACAACTCAAGATCACAGCTCTGTCTACAAAACATCTTCAAGGTTTGCATACTTCTACTCATGAAAAGGTTGATACACTCAGGGAACAAGCTGATAAGTTCACTTTACAGATCAAGCTTGACAAGAACATGTATATCAGACCTATTTCTGAAAAAGTTGCAAACATTGAGAAAACTCAAGAGAAGCAACATGCCCAAATTGCTGAGGTTCTGGCTAATCAAGCTTCTCAGAAAGCTCAATTGGATGAAACCCAATCTTCAGTTGAACTTCTTCTTTCTCTCTTACTTCCTAATGATTCCAAAAAGGGGGAGAAGGTAGTTAAGTCCAAATGCTCACCTACTCAAGAACTGAAGAAAAAAGATGATAAAGGTGATGACCAGGGAAACTCTGAAAAAAGCAGAGGTCAAAGAAAAGTTCAAGGAAAATCTTCTATTCAGAACAAGTCAAGTTCTGATGATGTGAATGCTCAAAGACTGAAGTCAAGTGGTGATAAGCAAAGTCTGATGTCAAGTTTTGATATTCTGATTCAGTCAGGATCTGAAGACTCTCAGAAGTTCTTGCAAACTCTGAAGTTAAAGGGGAAGCAGACTACTGTTTATTATAAAGATCCTAAAATCCAGAAACTTGATGAGGAGATAGCAAGAAGATTATTTCTAAAACACAATCCAGGAATGGATTTAGAAACTCTCAAGGAGGAAGAAGCTAGATTTGCTGCTGAGAAGACAAATCCTAAGTCTAAAGCTTCTGATGCAAAGAAACCTCCAAGGCCTAAGGAAAAAGGCATTGTGATCAAGGAAAAGTCAAATTTTGAAACTTTAAAGGTCAAAACTAGATCATAGACTGAGAGTGATCCCAAAGACAAAGGGAAAGGAAAAATTTATGAACCAACCAAGTCACTGGACTTGAAAACTTCTCAAGCTCTGATGAAACCAGTGTGTAAAATGGTTCAAGTATCTGATGATAATCTTGTTGAAGATGAAACTGTTCAAATTCTGAAGAGAAGAAAGATAATTGAAGATTCTAAAATAACCTCTGACACTGCTCAAGTTGTTATTCAGAAATAAAGGACAGAAAGGTACAGAAGAATCAACAAACTCTGATCAAGCTATCAAGACATCAACTATTGACAATGCTCAGGTTGATTTGGATAAAATGACAATTGCTGATAAGAAGAAGCTGTTATAGAAGAAAGCTACTCCGGTTGAACCAAAATCCAATCTCATGATTAATCAACTTGCTACATTTGGGTTGAAAGCCAAGCAACCTAGAGATAAAGCTGGATTAGGTTCTGACGAAGGGAAGATTCAAACATGAGTAGAGGTTACTCTAAGAGATCCTTTCATATTGACCGACAAACCATATGAACAAATCAAACAAAGGCACCTTGACAAGGTGTTGTCTGCTCAAGTTGTGATAGATGCTCATGACAAAGAGAATCTAAAAGGGAAATTGATCTTATTTCTCAATAATGGAAGGACTTATAGATTAGCTGATACTGATGTATTAAAGAAGTCTATCAGAGAACTTCAACATATTCACTATCTTCTGGAAGTAAAATCTGATGTTACAAGAAGATGGTCAGAATATATTTTGAAGGCTATAAGAGATCTATTCAGAATCTCTTGTACAAAGACTTCTCATTACAGTCCAATGATTACTGAATGTGATGGAAGAGAAATTCCTATGCTGAAGAATTCTGCTAAGGTGGAAGTTATTCTGAAAGGAAGATGCTTATGTTATAATAAAAACTCTTCACATCCTAAGGTTATCAGACTTGGTGATGGACTTGAAAGAACATCCATTCAAGCTCTCAGAACAACCATTTATCAAATTGGTGATAGTAATGAAGAAGAACTGATGCAGGTCAAAGCACAGTTAGCTGAAGTTCTGAAGAAAACCGAAGATAATTTGATAAATGATTTTGTTAAGAATCATTATGGATTCATATTGATTCAGTGATGTTGGTAAAGTTGGATGTTTTGTAAGTTGTAATTAATAGTCTTATTAAACTCTATTTGCATTTGAACTTAAATGTTTTTGACATCATCAAATCTATTAACTTGTACATTCTTGCATAATTTACAAGTTGGGGGAGATTGTTGGATATATTTGAGATGTCATGTCTAATATGTTTCTTGTTTAGTTTTCAGACCTTAACTAACAGGAAATATCAGTACTTACTGGAAGTCAGGACTTAAGGATATCAGGACTTAGATTATCAGAAGCTCATATCAGAAGATGGATATCAGAACTTAAGTACTGGAGGACTAACAGTTAAGGAAGGAAGCTGATTTATAGGAAAGAAGATCGAGACTAATACAAGAAGAAGATATGCATGGAAAGAGTTAGAGGACTAGAAGAATTGTATAAGATATCTGGTTGATATATTTTAGGAGACATAATTATATTCCATATCAACTAGAAGTTATCTTGTAACTGTGTGTCTATATAAACACAGACATAGGTTTACTCTATAAGAGTTACGATCATCAAGAAGATCATACAATTGTAACCTAGAATCTCTCATGATATGTGTTCATCACTGAGAGAGAACAGTTCCATTGTAACAGAGTTTATTATATCGAATACATCTATTTTCTGTTACTTGTGCTTTAAATCGATTTGATTGTATTCTACACTGTATTCAACCCCCTTCTACAGTGTTGTGTGACCTAACAGTCCCTGTTGGTGTTCCTGTGTTTGTTCTTCCATATGTATAGGAACCATTACTGAACTAGTTATGACTGTAGACCTTATGTCAGGTATTGGGTGTTAGGTCCCAATGTGTTTGTAGAAGGGGGGGGGGTTGAATACAAATAGTACCAAATAATCGAATAAATGCGGAATAAAAAATGTGAAACAAAATTCAAGTTAAATAAAAATATTATTAAACTTGAAAGGTGTTACAACAACTGTATCGACTACAAGGTATTAATCTCAAATCAATTATCACAAATCTAGAATAAATTCGACATGAACTTTTTCTATTTTTGCAATAATTAGAATCAAATGCTACACGCGATTTGAGATTAAGTTCTAGGGATTTTAATCCGCTAGATTGTTACACAAGAACAAGAGAATGATTTCTAGTTGATTGGATTTAACATTACAAACTAGAAATTATGATCTTGAATTAGCAGATAAGATGAAATATTTGGCTGCTTTTTCTCTCTGTATGTTCTTGACTTCTTTTCTGTTCTGGATTGTTGAGTTGCTGCTTCTCTGCTTCTTTTTAATCAACAACCGAATAGAATTGAATTGGCATGACAATCCTATAGCTGGCAAGACTTTCGGTAGGACAATGGATTGAACTAGCAAGACAATCTGAATGAACTAGCATGACAATCAGAATGAACTAGCATGACAATCAGAATGAACTAGCAAGACAATCCTTCTCCTAGTGTAACTTTCGGTGAGACTATTGAAAATGGCCTAGCATGACAATCGGTATGACAATCCTGATTGTCATGCTAGTTCATTTTCAATTGTCTTGCTGATTTAATGCAGATTTTAATCCAATTTAAATTCTGAAAATTCCTAAAATTAATTCAGAATTAATTAATCAATTAATTCAATTAATAAATAAATTATTCTTCGCAGATATAATTTATTTTCTTAATTAAATTAGATGACTTAATTAATTAATAGAGAATTAATTCTAGTCTTCAACAGCACCCATCCTTCTGTAGATCTTCTGAAAATCACTGAAAATTATGAATCAATTCCACCACTTCAATGTTGATACTCGATGTACTGTCTGGTTCATGAGTGACTAACTTCCGTGACGTTTCTTCATGTCTTGACTTTGACACTTTGATTTTCTTCAGATTAAATCCTTGTAATTAATGATACTCTGACGAGATCTCTGTCACTTGATTAAATCCACGATCTTGATTTATATCACTGAGGCATGATCAACTTCTTGAACTTCTTCCAGTGAATTAACTCCTCAAGTCTGTAGATGAACCTTGTTTCTGAATCCTTTGACAGATATTACTTTGCGAGATCTCTCTGACGGTCGATCCACTATTTACTTATTACATTCTTATTTGAGTTGAGTTGAATCCTCGAATATACAAATAGGTCTATGACATATGACTTACAATCTCCCCCTATTTGTTTGTTAGACAATAACACACAAATACCTAGAGGATAACTCAACTAACAAATAAGAAAAAGATATAAATATACATGCAAAGTAAATAGTAGAAAAGTTCTGGACTAGATTTAACATTTTCCAGATTCCAAGTAGATGTTCCTCTAGACTGAACATATCTTCAAGTAGTTTCATCTTCTTTTGTACAACCACATTTCCTGTTGAGAAGCACATATCTCTCTTGCTTCTCCCCCTATGAGAATCAACTGATTAAAGAAGATCACCTTCGTTTACCACCTCTCCCGTACAATAGGATCCGCAGATAAAACCAATGGTACTCCCTTAACAGCTTCTTCCCTTATCAGAAAATCACCTTGTGTTTACCACCTCTCCCGTACAATAGGATCCGTAGTTACAAACAACAATGGTGTGGAGTAGTGTACATATGATCTTTTTCTTCCTCCCTGCTATTTCTCCCCCTTAGTTGAGGAATCCTCCAAACTATTTCTTTAGCTTTTATCTCCCCCTTAAAGAAGGAATGTATGCCGTCGTCTGAAGGAGTTCTCATATTTCACTTGGTTGGAAAAGAAATAACAAGTAGTTTCTTTTTCTACCTCACTGTGAGTGTGTGATTCTGTTTAGTGTACCTCACATGTGTTTCACTCTTCTCTCCACTCGTGTTTACACTCATTCTCACAAGTGTATCACTCTTCTCTCATAGCTCCAAAAATCAGCTGTACCTGCAAGGAAAATCACCTTAACCATCCTTAAGGAGGTCACAGGTGGTGCAATGGGAGTTCACAAATCCCCATCCTTGTTAAACTCGTCAGATGAATCTGAGTCATAATTTACAAGTTGCTAGTTTCCCTTTTAGGGTTCCAGATTTGAATTCTGGGAAGGTAAACAATGATCCAACGATTTTAGCATAAAGATCAAAGTTCCCTTCTAATGTCTGTGAAGACACTTCCTTGTGACTTATCAGGTAATATCTGAATCATTGTCAACAAGTTGCCGATCTGCACCTATGTCAGATCCACTATCCGCAGATGCATCCAGGGGATTTAAGCCTGGGGAGGTAGATACTGACCACTGACATATGGCTTTTGGATCAGTATCCTCTCCTAACACCTGTAAAGGCAATTGGTCCACTAACGAACCTTGAACAATCGAATCTGACCTTAAAATGGTCGAAACTCTTGTTTCCGTCAACTCATCCTTTGTGTGTGTAACCTCTCCTTGTGCATCAAGAATTGTTTATGTTTGAAGTGGTGACACTACATCGGATACCTTGGCCGACAGGCAAAATTCAATAGACTCACCCTGTTGATAGAATGAATCTAGTAACTGTTTTTGTGCCTTTTCAGCCATTACATCTTTTTGAGAAGATGTATGGGGGCTAGCAGTTGTCTCGATTTAAATACTACTAATCTATGTAGGAGACAGAGCTACTGGGTTGACTACAGAACCTTCCTTATGTGGTGCACTAGGCACTATCTCCCTCACGCTCATTCATACTATATTTAGTGGTAAGAGAGTGTTGGTTGGTTCTGTTTTTGTGTTTGTCTTTACAGTCTGGGATAGACGTTGTGGGTTTTCAACCTCATGACTGTTAATGAAAGAAAGTCATTGGAGACTGAACCTGTAACACAGAATATATGGTAATAGAGAGAAAATGATTTACAATAGTGATTTCAAAAGATTTTACATGAAATAAGAAATCACTAATGTAGAAAGAAGTTTAATTTTTGTTTTTCAAAATGAATGAGTTTTTGATAAAACATTGATCACTTAGGGTAAAGTCTAAGTAATTCTCATTCATGTCAAAAGCTTACAAAAATCTGCAACATAATGTTAACAACATATCATTGACCGATACTTGTCAAGTACTTTAGATACTAATTGTTATGTTGCATAAACAATATACCACTGCACATATAAAACAATATGATTGTGCCTAGTGATAAGATAGTTATAAATATGACGACTCTACTTATTCATATAAAACTATAACTGCAGTTAGAGTGCCATACCATGTCCTTGACGATTGCTTGAGCAGTATACTAGTTCATACCAACCTGAAGTGAGATTGTGAAAGGCATATGTCATAGCCTACTCGTTTATTCGAGTATTTAACTCAACTCAAATAAGAATGTAATAAGTAAATAGTGGATCAATCATTAGAGAGATCTCACAAAGTAACATCTGTCAAAGAATAAAGAAACATTGTTCATCTGCAGACTTGAAGATTCACTGGAAGAAGTTCAAGAATTTGATCATGCCTCAGTGATATAAATCAAGATCATGGATTTAATCAAATGACAGAGATCTCGTCAAGGTATCATTTATTACAAGGATTCAATCAGAACATCAAAGTCAAGACATGAAGAAACGTCAAGAAAGTTAGTCACTCATGAACCAGACAGTACATCGAGTGTCAGCATTGAAGTGGCGGAATTGATTCATAAGTCTCAGTGACTTTCAGAAGATTGTCAGAAGAATGGATGCTGCTCAGGGTTAGTATTAATTCTCTATTAATTAATTAAGTCATATACTTTAATTAAGAAAATAAATTATATCTGCAAGGATTAATTTATTGATTAATTGAATTAAATTGATTAATTAATTTAGAATTAATATTAAGGTTTTTCAGAATTTTAATTGATTAAAACCTGTTTTAATTCTAAAAAGACAACTGATTGTACTAGTATGACAATCGGTATGACAATTGATTGTCATACCGAAAGTCATGCTAATTCAGTTGATTGTCTTGATAGAATTATTATTTAGATTAAAATCACTTATTAATTCAGTAAGACAATTTCATTTGAACTAATATGACAATCGGTATGACAATCAATAGTCATACCGAAAGTCTTGCTAGTTTATTTTAATTGTCTTGCTAGCTCTAAAAGATTGTCACACCGAAAGTATTATTGGACAAAGGATTGTCATACCAGTTCATTTATCTCGGCTGTGTTGATTAAAAAGCAGCAGAAGCATCCAATTAACTAACACACATACAGAGAGCAATCAAACAGAAGCCAAGAACAAAAAGAGAACAAGCAGCCAAATATTTCATCTTATCTGCTAATTCAAGATTACAATTTCTAGCTTGTAAAGTTAAATCCAATCAACTAGAAATCACTCTCTTGTTCTTGTGTATCAATCTAGCGGATTAAAATCCCTAGAACTTAATCTCAAATCGCTTTTAGCATTTGATCTTTTAATTACAAAAATAGAAAAAGTTCATGTCGAATTTATTCTAGATTTGTAATAATTGATTTGAGATTAATCCCTTGTAACCGATACCGTAGTTGTAACACCTTTCAAGTTTAATAAAAGTTTTATTTAACTTGAATTTTGTTTCAGAATTTTATTCCGCATTTTATTCGACTAAACGGTATTGTTTGCATTCAACCCCCCCTTCTACAAACAAATTGGGACCTAACAATTGGTATCAGAGCCTTCTGATTAACGTACAAATCTAGATCCTAGACTTTTGTGTTTCTTTCACTTCTTGAATTTTTTATTCACTCAAAAAATTCATAATGACTACACAAAAAGTTGGAACCGTTAAAATTCCACTTTTCGATAAAGAAAATTATGTTATGTGGAAGAAGAAGATGCTACTGTTTTTACAGGTTGCTAATCCCAAATATTTGCAAGTGTTGAAGAAGGGTCCAAAAATTCCTATGGTTATGGAACCAGAGGTAATAGAAAATGATGTGGTGATCACCAAAGCGAGAACTTATGTGAAGGATCCTGAGGACTTCTCTCCTGCTGAAATAGAAGAAGCTTCCCTGGATGCTAGCCTTCAATTAATCTTAGTAGATTCCCTTAATCCCCTGATGAATAGACATGTGATGAATTGTAAAGATTCCAAACATATCTGGGAAACTATTGAGATTATTAATGAAGGCACAGAGGAAGTTAGGGAGAACAAACTAGAAATCCTAACCTCTGAGTATGAATACTTTAAATCCAATCCAGGAGAAGGAATCACTGAAGTGTTTGAGAGGTACAATGCATTGATCAACAACCTGAACATTAATGGTAAATACTATTCCATCAGGGAGGTCAACAAAAAGTTCCTTTTAACACTGCCAACTCATCTCGAACATAGAATCACTGCCATAAGAGAAGCAAGAGATCTGAGTGAGATTTCTTTGGAAAGGCTCTATGGTGTGTTAAAGACTTATGAGTTGGAGCAGATTCAGCAGAAGGAAGTTTACGGGAAAGGAAGAGTGGTCAGCACGTCTACTGCTCTAGTAGCTGATGAACAACAACAACAACCATAATATCAACAACAATCTCAACAGTCAGATAGAATGGTACAGTCTTCCAAGGTTGAAGATAATGTGATAGTAGCAGAATTTGATTCTCCTACTACAAATCAATCAGGAGATGATTATTATTCCTTGGAAGAACTGGAGCAATTGGAGGATGAGTCAATGGCCCTGATTGTCAAGAGATTCTCAAATGTCAGATTCAAAAGGAATCCCAAGTTCAAGTACAAGTCCAACTACAACAGATTCCAGAAAGGTGGATCTTCATCCTCTAACACCAGCAGTGGTGGGTATAAAACAGGGATGGTTGATCGAAGCACCATTCGATGCTTCAACTGTAATGAGTTGGGACACTTTGCCACAGAATGCAGGAAGCCAAAACAAGCTAGGAAGAACTCTTACGATTCTAATCAGAAGAGTAAATCTGAAAGGGCGTACCTGGCAAAGGGAAGAAGCTGGGATGATACTGACAGTGAAGATGAAGAAGTTGGGAATCTTGCTCTCATGGCTAGTAATGCAAGCACCTCATCGTCAAGAAAAGAGGTAAAACTTTCTGATGCTGAAATGGTTTATCATCTAAGAGGTAACTTAGATTGTGCTCGTCGTGATAATGAATTGTTAAATCAACAAATCAAAGACCTTGAGAAAGAGGTCAATGAATTAAGACTTGTGCACATTAATCAAGATAAACTTAAAGAACAAGTATCTTTTCTAGAGAATAGAGTTGACTGTTATAGACAACTCGAAACTATTCTCAAAGATAAGATCACCGGTCTTGAGGCTAAGGTTAAAGCTTACTTTAATTCTTGTTCGAAGTCCAAAGAGTTTTACAATAAGCAAGCTGTTAATCAAACACATGGAATAGGTTATGATTACAATGCTGCTATTGGAAAATTAGGCATAAACTCCCCTCCTCATGTATGTGCTAAAGGCAGGGAAGTACCACATGTGCTTAAGGGTGTTGATGAACCCCTCTATAAAGAATCAATTGTTGAACCATTTAATGAGACCTCTTTTATTATTCAAGAAGAAATCCGTGCTGAAGATAATGCTTATGGGAAAGCTGTCTCCAAGTCAAGTGTGTCAAAAGTTCCAGTCAAGGTTGTGAAAGCAACTGAGACTAACTCAGACACACATGAGTTGGATAACACAAATGCCATGTCTACCATGCATAAGTTGCCTATTGTTAATCCTTCTCATAGAGCATGTGGTGTTCCTGATTGTATGTCTTGTGCTTTTAATCTGTTGTTTGCTTATTTTAATGGTAAGCATGTTTCTAATGATAAGACTACTCCTCGTCAGCATGTGAATAATAGAAAGCATGATAGGTCTAAGACTGCTAGTCCTCCTAAAGCTAGAAAGGAGACATTTGTGCCTAAGCCTAAACAGAAATTTGATAAGGCTGTTTTAAAGGTCAAATGTTCAGTCATTGAGAATGTTGAGAATAGTGAAATTAAGAATGTTGTTTTGCCTGATAAAGGCCAATTTTACAAGTATGCCGGACCCAGCCAAGCTTGGGTTCCGAAGAAGTTCTAATCCATTTGTATTGCAGGGCATTAAACAGGTACAACCGGTAGTGTGGATTCTTGACAGCGGATCGTCAAGACATATGACCGGAGATAGAGCCCTGCTATCAAATGTGGTTGAGAAAGCTGGCCCAGTGGTTACCTTTGGAGATAACAGCAAAGGTTTAACGGAGGGATATGGCTGTTTGCAAGCTGGAAATGTTATCATTGAAAATGTATATGTTGTGCAAGGACTTGAACACAATCTGCTTAGCATTAGTCAGTTCTGTGACAACGGCTACAATGTTTTATTCGACAAGCTGAAGTGTCAGATTCTGCACAAGAAAAGTGAAAAACCCTCCTTAATGGGAATCCGGAAAGGAAATCTGTTCGTAGCTGACATGAACTCTGGAAGCAATCTTGAAGTCAATTGTTTCTATGCAAAGGCATCGTCAGATGAGAGTTGGCTATGGCACAAGAGACTTTCCCATCTCAATTTCAAAACAATGAATTCTCTTGTCAAAAGAGAATTGGTAAGAGGTCTGCCTCAGCTGGAATTCTCTCCAGAAGGACTATGTGAGGCTTTCCAGAAAGGAAAGTCAAAGAAAGCAAGTCACAAAGGCACTGACACATCTTCCATAACTGGTGTTCTGCAATTATTGCACATGGATTTATTTGGTCCAGTTAATATCCTTTCTATGTCAAAGAAGTGTTACTGTCTTGTGATAGTTGATGACTATTCCAAGTATACGTGGGTTTTATTTCTTCACTCTAAGGATGAAACACCACAAGTTGTGATTGATCATATCAAGATGATTGAGTTAGATTCTAACGTCCCTGTTAGAGCAATAAGGTCAGATAATGGGACAGAATTCAAGAATACACTTCTCAATGGATTCTGTACAGACAAAGGGATTACCAGACAATTTTTAGCTCCTAGAACCCCTCAGCAAAATGGAGTGGTAGAAAGGAAGAATCGTACATTGATTGAAGCTGCAAGAACGATGTTAAATGAATCAGGTCTTCCAATGTACTTTTGGGCTGAAGCTGTCAATACTGCATGTTATACTCAGAATTGAACTCTAATCAACAAAGACTTCATGAAAACTCCTTATGAGATTTTGAATGAACAGAAACCTTCTATCAAATACTTTCATGTATTTGGTGCCAGATGCTTCGTGCTCAAGGATGGAGATGATCGTCGTGGTAAGTTCGAGGCAAAGGCATATGAGGGTATTTTTGTTGGATATGGAAGAAGATCATATAGAGTGTATATCATTGATCAACACAAAGTAACTGAAAGTGTCAATGTTACATTTGATGACACTAAACTCCCTAGTATCCAAACTGAAGATCCTTCTGAGAAACTGAAGTTTGATGATACGTCAGATTCAGAATCAGAACATGGTCAAGAACCTGAGGTTGTTGCTGGTGAAGAACCTGTTAATCCTAATGATACTCAAGGTAATAGTGATGGAAACTTTGGCAACAATGGAGATACCACTGCTACTGACGGAGAATCTTCAAGCCAACATGGCAACAACTCAGGGGGAGATGCTGAAGGATCATCTAGTAGGACACAACATCACAATGAATTTCAAGGCGAATCATCAAGATCACATCTTCCAAGACAGATTGTCTGGAATAAAGCTCACCCTTTTGAGTTGATTATTGGTGATCCAGATGTTGGAGTCAGAACTAGACGTGCTACTCAAAATGAGTGTCTGTTCTCAGGATTTCTTTCTGAGATGGAACCTAAGAAAATTGAAGAAGCACTGTCTGATCCAGATTGGGTGATTGCTATGCAAGATGAACTCAATCAGTTTGAAAGTCAACAAGTCTGGAAACTGGTACCTAGGCCTGTACACAAGAAAGCTGTTGGTACTAGGTGGGTATTCAGGAATAAACTAGATGAAGATGGTGTGGTTACAAGAAACAAGGAAAGACTGGTAGCTAAAGGGTATTCTCAAGCTGAAGGTATTGATTATGATGAAACCTATGCTCCAGTGGCTAGACTTGAGGCCATCAGGATATTTCTGGCATTCGCAGCATTTTCAAACTTTAAAGTTTATCAAATGGATGTCAAGAGCGCCTTTCTGAATGGAAAGTTGGATGAAGAGGTATATGTAGAGCAACCTCCTGGTTTTGAAGATCCAGATCATTTGGATTTTGTCTTCTTTCTTTTCAAGGCTATCTATGGGCTAAAACAGTCTCCAAGAAAATGGTATGACACTCTCTCTGAATTTCTTATTGAAAATAGCTTTATTAGAGGTGTCATAGACAAAACTCTCTTTTCTAAAAAACATAAGAATGATACTATATTAGTGCAAGTCTATGTAGATGATATAATATTTGGGTCTACTAATGATAATCTCTGTAAGAGATTTGCTAAGTTAATGCACAGCAAGTTTGAAATGAGCATGATGGGAGAGCTGAAGTTCTTTCTTGGATTACAAGTAAATCAAAGGTTAGATGGAACATTTATTTGTCAATCCAAGTATCTCAAGGAACTCCTCAAAAAGTACAATCTAGAGGATTCTACATCAGCAAGGACTCCATCAACTACAGCTGTCAAGCTTGGACCATGTGAAAACTCCATTAAGGTAGATGTCACAAGCTACAGAGGTATGATTGGCTCGTTACTCTATCTTACTGCAAGTAGACCAGATATTATGTATGCTACATGTTTATGTGTAAGGTTCCAAGCGGATCCTAGAGATATTCATCTCGTTGCTGTTAAACGAATCTTAAGATATCTTAAGGGAACACCAAATCTAGGTATTTGGTACCCTAAAGAATCTGGTTTTAACCTTGTCGGATATACAGATTCAGATTATGCAGGAAGTGTTGTTGATAGGAAAAGCACCTCAGGAAGTTGTCAATTCCTAGGAAGCAGGCTAGTCTCATGGTACAGCAAGAAACAGCAAACAGTTTCCAACTCAACGGCCGAGGCTGAATATATTGCTGCTGGAAGCTGCTGTGCTCAGATCTTGTGGATTAGGAACCAACTACGAGACTATGGCTCTGTATTGAACAAGATTCCTATTTTATGTGACAACACAAGTGCAATAGCCATCACCAACAACCCTGTGCAGCACTCGAGGACAAAGCACATTGACATTAGGTATCATTTTATTAGAGAGCACGTCATGAATGGTACTGTTGAACTATTTTTTGTTCCAACAGAAGAACAAATAGCAGATATTTTCACTAAACCACTTGACGAATCCACATTTACCAGATTAGTTGGTAAATTGGGCATGTTGAATAGTTTTAGTGATTAATTTAGTTAATATCTGGGATCTGTTCTTAAATGAATTTACAAATGAATTTTTCATAAATGAAAAATTCATTTGCAAATTTATTTTATCATTTTATCATATTTCTTGCTTATTTCTATGTAATATATATTATCTTATCTATTTTTATTTTCCCTACTTGTTAATTTAAAATATCTCAGAATATCTTATTTCCTCTAAAAATGTTTTTTCTATGAATTTTATTTGCTAAAATTCAACAGAAATCTATTTTTGGAATAAAAATAATAAATTCTGATATATTGTCTTTGTTTCTGTAAAAAATTATAAGTTTTTATTTCAGTTTTACTATTTTGTAATATAGTTTCAGTACATATATAGTAGTCTGTTCCTTTTATTTTATTTTCTACTGCAATGACAATCGGCAAGACAATTGAATTGTCTTGCTGAAAGTCATTTCAGTATATGTTTGTATATATTTGAATATGTCGGTATAGTTTATACTGGCAAGACAATCGGTATGACTATCGATTGTCTTGCCAGTTATAACCATATATATAATTAGTTTCATTTTATTATTATACTGGTATGACAATCGGTATGACTATCAGATTGTCATACCAGTTATAATTTTAATATTTATTCTATTGTTTTTCTTTCTCCTTCTTTTGCCTGGTATGACAATCGGTATGACAATCCCGGATTGTCATACCAGCTGTAATATAAAGGCATGCGTTTGTTGTTTTGTTTTAAACCATCACAACAGTTTCATTTCTTTCAAAAATTTCGAACAGTTTCTTCCTCATTTTCTCTCTTCTCTCTCTTCGAACTAAAACCAACAATCTGCTATTTCCTTGCTCGAGTTTTTACTCAGCAAACTAATTCATCACTTTGTGATATATACATACAAGTATATATATACAGAGGTGCTGTTGGATTTTTCTTAAATAAAAACAAAAACAAATAAAAATCAGTTTGCCCCTTCAAATTCAATTTGTGTTTGTTGATTTTAAACTTTTTATTTTTATTTTCAATTTCTGATTTGTGTCTTTTGGTTTGTCAAAACTGTGTTTGTGAGTTAGGAATTTTAACGAGATACATTTCTGTCTAAATTTTTCGATTATAATTAATTTAATTCGAATTATTAAATTAATTTAATTAATTCGAATTTTCTTAATATTATTCTTAAAATTCTGAAAAGCATGTGTCTTATTATTATTTTAAATGGCTCTCAATTTCCAAATTGTCGCGCATAATCAGGTTGGTTATTTTAATCCGGAAAAATGTGATGTTGAAAAATTTAAGCCATGGATTAGATTTTTAAATGACCATTCGATTGTTAGCTCTGCTATTAAATCAAATGTGATTTTAAACGTCGATCTACTTAGACTGATTTGCATAACTTCTACTGTGGCCGATGATTCAAAATCTTTTTCATTCACCGTCGCAAACACACAGTATGTAGTTGATGAAACAGTAGTCAATCGTGCGTTAAATTTTCCACTAGACAATTTCTGTAATTTACCCTCTGAAAATGATATCACAAATTTTTTCAATGCTATTCACTATCAGGGGGTGATCAATTTAACCAAACTTTCTAAATCAAATTTGGTGTCTGAATGGGATATTTTCTTCGATACACTTTCCAAAGTGTTTGCCAACTGCACAAAATCCAATTTTCATAACATCACTTCCACTCTGCAGTATATTGGTCTTGCGGTTGTTTTCAATCAAAGGATCAATTTTGGCAAACTACTTTTTCCCATTCTCTTGAGACGTCTAACTTCTGCTTTACGTGATCATTCTACAAATCGTAGGTTATCATGTTACTATGCTCGTTTTCTCATGCTTATAGCAGATCATCTACTCACCCCTGAACACAAAGCCCTTTTTGCTAACTCTGCTGTAACTGAACCCCCTCCAGTTAGCAAAAAGATTTACACTCGCCAAGACACAACCTTCAAATTCATGCAAGTTCCAGTACTTGTATCTGCTTTCATGGCCAATTATATTCCCTTACCTATTTTCAATCTTCCCGGCCATGAACAGCAACCTCAACCTCCAGTGGTTCAAGCCACCCAGGCTCTTCCATTACAGGTAGTAATTCCTCACTCTCACTCTCTTCCTACTTCTGTTGACAGACCCCCAGTGGTTGATAGGGCTGACCATGAAGTTGTAGAACCACAGCTTCAATCCCAGGTCATAGAGCCAAACACAGAGTCTCATTCTATCTCAACCTCTCCCCCACTGTCTAAAATGTTACCCAGGAGATTACTAGGAAGTAGTACATTGTTAAATATGAGTGAACCCTCAGCTCTGCCTCCTCCTAAGAAAAGAAGAACATATTCTGAGGCATCTGAAAGCCCATCCTTGTCCTCTCAACAGGACATGGACTTTGAAATGGCCAATGAACAGTTACTAGAGGCATTCTCTCAACAGGATGCATCTATTGAAATTCGCCATAGGGCCATGGCATCTTGTACTGAGTCAAGCACAATTCCATTACTCACAATGGAACCATACACTTCCCCAGATCATACTCAGGACACACATCGAGGAGTGCACGTAGAGTCGGTTACAGTGCCTGCCATAGTTACGGCAGAAGAGCAGTCACATGCTTCAGAGGGAAAATCTGACTCTCCGCCATCTTTAATAGAGTCATTTTCTCCCCTCCCAGATCCAACACCTCTGGCTCCCTTATGGGATTCTCCACTCGCAGATTTGTCTGGAGAAAGTGGAGGGCAACTCGGTCAATCTATCCCTGAAGCAATTCAGACATCTATTCCAAAAGATTTGATAGGTTTGACTGAGGATCGGGACTCGCGAATTCCCATTGCACCACCACTGACCTCTCTTGAAGAGGCTAGGGTGATTTTTAATGCAGGTACAGAAGAACAGCAACTGGAAGACTCCTCACGAGCAATTATATTGAGAGAAACACATGCACGTGAGATGAGTGAACCAAACACGAGTGAAATTCAGGTGAGAGCACACACAGACACTGATAGTGTACACCTGTTAGCTCAGATTGCTGCCCTAAAAGAAGAACTTGCTAAAAGCCAAGCTGAAGCTCAAGCATTCAAAGCACAAGTGGTTGAACGGTCTTCTTCTTCCACCTCTGTCAACAATCAGCTTGCAATCATAAGGAATGACATCTCAGATCTAAAGACCACTGTAATACCAAAGCTCAATTCTATTCAGGACACTCCAAATTTATCAGCTGATGACATATCCAACTTCTGCTCTCTACACACAAGAATGACTTCTCTTGAAGACCTCGTTGAGATGAATCATTCACTGGACTCCTCAAGATTTCTAAAGATAGAGACGGGCATGGAACATCTCAATGAAGGGATGAAGCACCTATATTACATGATCAAGAATTCTCATTGCCCTAATGAAGAACAAAGAGCTTATTTTGAAGGACCGTCTGGTGGAGGATCAGGCTCTGGAGGTGATAGAGGTTCCAAAGGAAAGTCAGTAGAGGATCCCTCAACTAAGGGGGAGAAGAAAGGGAGTAGTGCCAAAGGGAAGGAAAAAGATACCTCTGCTGGAAACAAAGGAAAGGCTGATGATGTCTACTACAGTGGAGAACATGATGACTTTGACATTTTTGACATTCCCACTGAACCAATTCAGGAAGATAAAGATGGGTTATTTGAAGCTGAAGAGGAAAGTGATTTTGAAGATTGGGAAGAAGAAGATACAGTGGATCCTATGTTTGAGAAAGAATTTCAGAAAGAGCAGTCAGAGATGCTAAGAAAAGAAGCTGAACTCAAGAAGGTCTCTCTGATCATTGACAGGAGGAAAGACATACAAAGAACAGAAACTCTTCAAAAGCAACGTCTTCATGACATTAAGGCTCAAGAAAGGAGAAGAGATGTCAGACTAAAGATTGGTGAAAAATGGGATGAAGCTAGGAGAGTACTTGATATGCCTCAGCTAAGCACTAACAATGATAGGCAGTTCTTACATCTTCTTGACAAGCTGGAAATCTCAAATCCTAACAATGACATGTACATGAATGCTATCAAGACTGAAGTCTCAAGGATCACAGCTGCTTTTGATAGATCCCTAAATGAGATGAGCATTTTTGTATATTGTCAGAGTGAAGGATCATTCAAGGTGTCACTTCATCTATTTGAGAATCGTTCTTTGTCAGAGATTTGGGTTCTTTTAAACAAAGTCAAAAGAAGCTCAGAATTGAATGAAGTTCTTCGAGAAAGGCTTAAAGAGTTTTCCAGCAGGGCTAGTCCTCAAGTGGTCAACAATCCTCATCAGGTGAGATTCTTTAAGTCTGATTGTCTTCAAATCTGTCAGCTAGATGTACAATCTCTTAAAGACTACTCAGCTAAGCATCTGGTCTGGATGGAACATCATTTGAGAACTGCTGGATATTCATCCATGTTGAAGACTCAAGCTGCTGACTTGATTCAAGCTTATTGTGAAAAGAATGTTAAAAGGTACACTCAACTCAAGAATAAGCTGAAGTCAGTTGGAGTTCAACCAGTCAGACCAGCAAGCTTTACTTCAGAAAAGGATCGTGTCTTTGACAAGGAATTGCTTCAAGATTTAGAAGAAGGTGAAGTCAGAAGAGAAGACAACTGAAGTCAATTAGCTCAAAACTCAATGTAATATGATTAGAGCTTTATGAATCAAGATAGTCTAATGTAGTTATATGTTCAGGCTAGAGGAACATCTATCTTGTATTCACTTGTAAATTTCATTTGGAATCTGGAAAATGTTAAATATAATCCAGAACTTTTCTGCTATTTACTTTACCTTACTGTTTATATCTTTTTCTTATTTGTTAGTTGAGTTATCCTCTAGGTATTTGTTGTTATTGTCTAACAAGCAAATAGGGGGAGATTGAAAGGCATATGTCATAGCCTACTCATTTATTCGAGTATTTAACTCAACTCAAATAAGAATGTAATAAGTAAATAGTGGATCAATCATCAGAGAGATCTCACAAAGTAACATCTGTCAAAGAATAAAGAAACATTGTTCATCTGCAGACTTGAAGATTCACTGGAAGAAGTTCAAGAATTTGATCATGCCTCAGTGATATAAATCAAGATTGTGGATTTAATCAAATGACAGAGATCTCGTCAAGGTATCATTTATTACAAGGATTCAATCAGAACATCAAAGTCAAGACATGAAGAAACGTCAAGAAAGTTAGTCACTCATGAACCAGACAGTACATCGAGTGTCAGCATTGAAGTGGCGGAATTGATTCATAAGTCTCAGTGACTTTCAGAAGATTGTCAGAAGAATGGATGCTGCTCAGGGTTAGTATTAATTCTCTATTAATTAATTAAGTCATATACTTTAATTAAGAAAATAAATTATATCTGCAAGGATTAATTTATTGATTAATTGAATTAAATTGATTAATTAATTTAGAATTAATATTAAGGTTTTTCAGAATTTTAATTGATTAAAATCTGTTTTAATTCTAAAAAGACAACTGATTGTACTAGTATGACAATCGGTATGACAATTGATTGTCATACCGAAAGTCATGCTAATTCAGTTGATTGTCTTGATAGAATTATTATTTAGATTAAAATCACTTATTAATTCAGTAAGACAATTTCATTTGAACTAATATGACAATCGGTATGACAATCAATAGTCATACCGAAAGTCTTGCTAGTTTATTTTAATTGTCTTGCTAGCTCTAAAAGATTGTCACACCGAAAGTATTATTGGACAAAGGATTGTCATACCAGTTCATTTATCTCGGCTGTGTTGATTAAAAAGCAGCAGAAGCATCCAATTAACTAACACACATACAGAGAGCAATCAAACAGAAGCCAAGAACAAAAAGAGAACAAGCAGCCAAATATTTCATCTTATCTGCTAATTCAAGATTACAATTTCTAGCTTGTAAAGTTAAATCCAATCAACTAGAAATCACTCTCTTGTTCTTGTGTATCAATCTAGCGGATTAAAATCCCTAGAACTTAATCTCAAATCGCTTTTAGCATTTGATCTTTTAATTACAAAAATAGAAAAAGTTCATGTCGAATTTATTCTAGATTTGTAATAATTGATTTGAGATTAATCCCTTGTAACCGATACCGTAGTTGTAACACCTTTCAAGTTTAATAAAAGTTTTATTTAACTTGAATTTTGTTTCACAATTTTATTCCGCATTTTATTCGACTAAACGGTATTGTTTGCATTCAACCCCCCCTTCTACAAACAAATTGGGACCTAACAGATTGTGAAGAAGAAATTGCATAGTCCAATAGATCTGCAGCTGCAAAGTCCATGAACTGTGGTGCATTGACTTCCTCTTTTGACTTACCAACCAGGAGTACACTTGTACACATCTTACTAGAGTACAATTCCAAGTGTAATGTACAGCAGGTGTCTGATATGTCGTAATATTCTCAAGTCTCGTCACTGATGCTATATGTTAGATACTGCTTCCTGATAATAACCTAGCACAATATACAAAATTACAATGATAACATTCCCAGCTTGCAAACAGCCATATCCCTCAGATAAACCTTTGCTGTTATCTCCAAAGGTAACCATGGGGCCAGCTTTCTCAACCACATTTGATAGCAGGGCTCTATCTCCGGTCATATGTCTTGATGATCCACTGTCAAGAATCCACACTACCAGTTATACTTGTTTAATGCCCTGCACTACAAATGGATTAGACCTTCTTCGGAACCCAAACTTGGTTGGGCCCGGCATACTTGTAGAACTGTCCTTTGTCAGGCAAAACAACATTTTTAATTTTAATTGCCTCAACTTTCTCAATGACTGAACATTTGACCTTGTAAACAGCGTTAACAAATTTCTGTTTAAACTTAGGCACAAATGTCTCCTTTCTAGCCTTAGAAGGACTAGCAGTCTTAGACCTATCATGCTTCTTGTTATTCACATGCTGACGAGGAGTAGTCTTATCATTAGACACATGTTTACCATTAAAATAAGCATACATCATATTAAAAGCACAAGACATACAATTAGAAACACCACATGCTTTATGAGAGTGATTAACATCAGGCAATTTATGCATGGTAGACATGGCATTTTTGTTATCCAACTCATGTGTGTCTGAGTTAGTCTCAGTTGCTTTCACAACTTTGACTGGAACTTTCGACACACTTGACTTGGAAACAACCTTCTCATTAGCAAGATCTTCAGCACGTATTTCTTCTTGAATAACAGAAGAGGTCGCATCAAATGGTTCAGCAATTGATGCTTTATAGAGGGGTTCATCAACACCCTTAAGCACATGTGGTACTTCCCTCCCTTTAGCACAGACATGAGGAGGGGAGTTTATGCCTAATTCTCCAATAGCAGCATTGTAATCATAACCTATTCCAGATGTTTGATTAACAGCTTGCTTACTGTAGAACTCTTTAGCCTTCGAACAAGAATTGAAGTAGGCTCTAACCTTAGTCTCAAGACCGGTGATCTTGTCTTTGAGAATAGTTTCGAGTTTTCTATAACAGTCAACTCTATTCTCTAGAAAAGATACCTGTTCTTTTAATTTGTCTTGATTAATATGCACAAGTCTTAATTCATTGACCTCTTTCTCAAGGTCTGTGATCTTTAAACTTAACAGTTCATTATCACGACGTGCACAATCTAAGTTACCTCTTAGATGATAAACCATTTCAGCATCAGAAAGTTTTACCTCTATTCTTGACGATGAAGCTTTTCCATCAATAGCCATAAGAGCAAGATTTCCTTCATCTTCATCTTCACTGTCAGTATCATCCCAGCTTCTTCCCTTTGCCAGATAAGCCCTTTCAGAGTTCTTTCTTACTTGCTTTGGCTTCCTACATTCTGTGGCAAAGTGTCCCAACTCATTGCAGTTATAGCATCTAATGGTGCTTCGATCAACCATCCCTGTTTTGTACCCACCACCGCTGGTGTTAGAGGATGAAGATCCACCTTTCTGGAATTTGTTGTAGTTGGACTTGTACTTAAGCTTGGGATTCCTCCTAAATCTGACATGGGAGAATCTCTTGACAATTTGGGCCATTGATTCATCTTCCAATTGCTCCAGCTCTTCCAAGGAATAAAAATCATCACTTGATTGATTTGTAGTAGGAGGATCATATTCTGCTACTAACTCATTTTCCTCACCCTTGGAAAACTGTACCATTCTTTCTAACTATTGAGATTGTTGTTGTTGTTGACCTTCAGCTACAAGTGCATTAGATGTGCTGACCATTCTATCCTTCCCGTAGACTTCCTTCTGTTGAATCTGCTCCAACTCATAGGTTTTTAACACTCCATAGAGCCTGTCCAAAGAAATCTCACTCAGATCTCTAGCTTCTCTAATGGCAGTGATTCTATGTTCAAGATGAGCTGGCAGTGTTAAAAGGAACTTTTTGTTGACCTCCCTGATTGAATAATACTTTCCATTGATGTTCAGGTTGTTGATCAACGCATTGTACCTCTCAAACACTTCAGTAATTCCTTCTCCTGGATTTGATTTGAAATGTTCATATTCAGAGGTTAGGATTTCCAACTTGTTCTCCCTAACTTCCTCTGTGCCTTCATTAATCACCTCAATAGTTTCCCACATGTGTTTGGAATTTTTACAGTTCATCACATGTCTGTTCATCAAGGGATCAAGGGAATCAATTAATATTAATTGAAGGCTGGCATCCAAGGAGGCTTCTTCCTTCTCAGCAGGAGTAAAATCTTCAGGCTCTTTTGGATAGGTTCTAGCTTCAGTAGTCACCACACCATCTATTATTACCTCCGGTTCAATAACCATCGGAGTTTTTATACCCTTCTTTAACAAGTTTGAATATTTGGGATTTGCAACTTGTAAAAATAATAGCATCTTCTTCTTCCACATGATATAATTCTCTTTATCAAATTGTGGAATTTTAACGGTTCCAACTTTATGTGAAGTCATTATGAATTTTTGAATAAATAAAAATTCAAGGAGTTGAAAAATCACAAAAGTCTAGGATCTTGATTTGTTCGTTAATCAGAAGGCTCTGATACCAATTGTTAGGTCCCAATGTGTTTGTAGAAGGGGGGGGTTGAATACAAACAGTACCAAATAATCGAATAAATGCGGAATAAAAAATGTGAAACAAAATTCAAGTTAAATAAAAATATTATTAAACTTGAAAGGTGTTACAACAACTGTATCGATTACAAGGTATTAATCTCAAATCAATTATCACAAATCTAGAATAAATTCGACATGAACTTTTTCTATTTTTGCAATAATTAGAATCAAATGCTACACGCGATTTGAGATTAAGTTCTAGGGATTTTAATCCGCTAGATTGTTACACAAGAACAAGAGAATGATTTCTAGTTGATTGGATTTAACATTACAAACTAGAAATTGTGATCTTGAATTAGCAGATAAGATGAAATATTTGGCTGCTTTTTCTCTCTGTATGTTCTTGACTTCTTTTCTGTTCTGGATTGTTGAGTTGCTGCTTCTCTGCTTCTTTTTAATCAACAACCGAATAGAATTGAATTGGCATGACAATCCTATAGCTGGCAAGACTTTCGGTAGGACAATGGATTGAACTAGCAAGACAATCTGAATGAACTAGCATGACAATCAGAATGAACTAGCATGACAATCAGAATGAACTAGCAAGACAATCCTTCTCCTAGTGTAACTTTCGGTGAGACTATTGAAAATGGCCTAGCATGACAATCGGTATGACAATCCTGATTGTCATGCTAGTTCATTTTCAATTGTCTTGCTGATTTAATGCAGATTTTAATCCAATTTAAATTCTGAAAATTCCTAAAATTAATTCAGAATTAATTAATCAATTAATTCAATTAATAAATAAATTATTCTTCGCAGATATAATTTATTTTCTTAATTAAATTAGATGACTTAATTAATTAATAGAGAATTAATTCTAGTCTTCAACAGCACCCATCCTTCTGTAGATCTTCTGAAAATCACTGAAAATTATGAATCAATTCCACCACTTCAATGTTGACACTCGATGTACTGTCTGGTTCATGAGTGACTAACTTCCGTGACGTTTCTTCATGTCTTGACTTTGACACTTTGATTTTCTTCAGATTAAATCCTTGTAATTAATGATACTCTGACGAGATCTCTCTCACTTGATTAAATCCACGATCTTGATTTATATCACTGAGGCATGATCAACTTCTTGAACTTCTTCCAGTGAATTAACTCCTCAAGTCTGTAGATGAACCTTGTTTCTGAATCCTTTGACAGATATTACTTTGCGAGATCTCTCTGACGGTCGATCCACTATTTACTTATTACATTCTTATTTGAGTTGAGTTGAATCCTCGAATATACAAATAGGTCTATGACATATGACTTACATTGGGTAAGGGTAAGTCTTGAATCTCTCCAACATAAATGGAGTGATCTTAAGACTTACATGTACCCGGTTCTTTGTAATGAGTGAGCCAAATAGAACTTTGGACACTTATTTACAGTGGCCTATTTTAGTTCTATCTATACCATTAAGCATATGAATGTCATGCACTTTATGATTTAAAGTAGACATTATAAATCTAGGAAGAAATATTTCCTTACCTCTTGATGACAAAGGCATTGTTAGCCTGGTGCTGAGCTCCTCCATTATCAGGTGTCCTACATTGAGGTGTCTGTTGTGAGCCATGGAAAACACCAGCTTCTGAACAACACATGAGATGTTGTGATATCATGTCTTTCTACAGGTGAATGCCCTCATAATTGAATCAAAGAGAAAATACCATTATCTCCTCAAGTACTTCTTGTTCAGGCTTTCCAGGTTGATTCTCTCACTGTAGTTGATGAAGTCCATAAATTCAGCCAATTCTTCTTGAGTAGGAACCTCCATCAAATTGTCAGTAGGAATCCCCAAGGCCACATTCACATCATTTTCATAGAATTCCACCTTTTGGCCTTGAATGGAGCAGTTAACCACCATAAAAGTGGCTTGGTTCTCCTGCACCACTGTCTTATTACAGATGTGTTCCATAAATCTCTAAGAACATCCAAGTATAGTACTGGATTTGCTAATAGAGCACCTCCAAATTAAGTTTCAGAAAGAAACTTCACAAAGCTCTTGAAACTATCAAGAGCTTGATTTGCATCTGTAAAGGCAAGATAATTGGTGCCCTCCTTTGGGATGAAAGGTGTAACTGTGTTTGATGCCATTTGAAGAGTTTAAATTTGAGTGGGTAAGAAATATTAGAGAGAAAGAGCTTGAAATGAGAGAAAATGGTTTGGATTTGGAAAAATTAGGTCACTTAGAGATCTCGAAGGCGTAAAGAGGTGTATGTTGAGATGTCTGGGTATTTATAGTAAAAGGTAAATGACTTATCGAGAACTTAAAATAAATATTTGAGATTTGCTTATCGAGAGGTCATATTAAGAGAATAGATATATATCAATATGTCATTATCCTGACTCTTATCGAGAACTAGAAAATGACTTATCGAGATGTCAAATAAATACCCAGTTTGTCCTGAATGGACTGAGTTTTTCCAATTTTTATTTGAATAAATTAAAATAAAATCAGAAAGAATTTTATCAAAAGTATTTTAGCAAAATAATTTATTAAGTTACATTATCTCAGTTCTGAGTTGTTGATAAGTCTAAAGTTTATACTTGTAGAGAACTCTGTGAATTATCACTTATCGAGATCTCTACAATGACTTATCGAGAAGTCATAATAAATCTTGTCAAGAAGTCAGAAAAATGACTTGTTGAGAAGTCAATTAGACTTATCGAGAACTCAGTTCTCTATATACTTTTATTCTTTTTGATTCTGTCTTGTGCTAATTTCACATATTAAAAATATAAATTAACAATTAGACAGTTTTCTCGGAATTGAAAAATTCCAAGCTAAATTTTGAATTTTGAAAAATAAGTATACAGAGATTTCTGAAATATTTATAACTCATATTTCAGTTAATTCTTATTAAATTAACTTAAATTTGATTTATTTGAAATTAATCTACTGCCAAACATTAGTTGAGTTCTTGCCTTTAGGATGAAGAATTTAGCATTCCAATATCACCTACAAGTCTAGTTAAAGTTGCTTCATCGAAAGGTTTAGTAAAAATGTCAGCTAATTATTTTTCTGTTGGAACAAAAATAGCTCAATGGTACCATTTACAGCATGTTCTCTAATAAAATGGTACCTTACATCAATGTGCTTTGTTCTAGAATGATTAACTAGATTAGCCATAATAGATATAGCACTAGTATTGTCACACATAATTGGAATTTTGAGTAACACTAGGCCATAATCCATTACTTGATTTCTAATCCAAAGCACTTGAGTACAACAACTTCCAGCAGCTATGTATTCAACCTTAGCCATGGAAGTTGACATAGATTGTTGTTTCTTGCTATACCAGGATACAAGTCTTTATCCAAGAAACTGACAGCTTCCATTAGTGTTCTTTCTGTCAACCTTGCATCCAGCAAAATCTGCATCTGTGTATCCAACAACTTCAAATCCTATTCCCTTAGGATACCATAATCCCAAGTTTGGAGTCCCCTTTAAGTATCTGAAAATTCTCTTGACAGTCATCAAATGTGATACTTTTGGATTGGATTGAAATCTTGCACACAGACATGTTGCAAATATAATGTCTGGTCTATTAGCAGTCAAATATAAGAAATATCCAATCATTTCTCTGTAACCTGAAATGTCTACACTTTTTCCTTATTTATCTTCATCCAACTTGGTAGCTATAGATGTTAAGTGGTATCTATATCCACTTATAACGCTTCGTAAAGCTTCAAATTGATGTTTTGTACTCGAGTTATTTGTGTTTTTGATGTGTTTTTGTAGTGTTTTGAATTTTAGGCATAAATAAGGGTCGTGATTGTATGATATCCTAGTATTGGTTGTGCTTATTCGTCTTATGAGCGTCGCGAACTTATAAGATAGCGTGTTAATCTCTATTGAAGCGAAAGTGAATATAGGGGTTTAGAACTTGCCATGCTAGCATAGGTTCATGTATTTGTTATGCATGATTCGGGTAATTTTAACCCTCTTACTTGCCCTATGTAATCATGATAGATAACTTGCGCATTAAACTTTTGTGTTGTCAAATTCTATAGACATATAGTGTAATAACCCCAATTTTTGGAAATTTTTGAAACCCTGATGAATAGTAACTTTTGCTGACTATGATGATTTAGGAAAATTATAAGACCACGCTATATAGGAGTACTGTTATGGAAATTATAAAATCGTATTAGTATTACTTAAAGTAAATGAGTGTATGTAAAGATCGTCAGAATCAAAATTTGAACACTTTGATTTTTCCTGAAAATCCACCAGATGCCGAAAGAATTGAGTATAAGGAAACATGATTAAAAGGATTTAAATTCAAAGATAATAAGAGAGGATCATAAAAGTAATATAAAATATTGAGAAAGATTTAGGGGAACCCAAGTAATAAGATCCTGGATATGATCCGTCAAACGACGAACGAAAATGATAGTTAAGCGAACCGTATAACAGATAAGCGGTCATTAGCCAAGTAATTAAGGTTTAATCAAAGAGGTTAGTGGATGATGATGTCATCACACCACAAGGAGAAGACATGTGTTAAAAAGATGACACAAGCATGATGACATAAGCATGACAAGGGGTTTTGTTTTGTTGGTTGATTATGGGCCATGTAAAATTTACCATGGTAAAAAGCTAAAGGATTTGCCAAGCTAAAAGAAAGAGAAGCAACCAACATAAATCATAAAACACAAAAATTAGAAGTTGAATTTTGCTTCCAAGAACAAAAGCTCTCGGCCAAAATAATACCAGCAACTTCAAACTGCCATATCTCCTTCAATACTCACAAATGTTGTGTTCTATAGCTCGTTGGAAAGGTATTGAGATGGAATACAACTCTTGTTCACAAGTCTAGTCCAAATAAGCATGGTAAGAACCTCATTTTTACAGTTTTTTCAATCGAACTTTTAGAAACTTCAAAACCTAACTTTGTGTTCTTGATTTCTTTGGAAAGATCAAGCTTGTAGAAGGTTAGATTAAGGCTCCCTAAGGCTTCCTATCAACTTAACACCTACCAAGGAAGGTATAAACTTCAAACCCTAGCCTTTACTTTATTTTTTAGTAAGTTTAATGGTTGGTTTTGTGAAATGAGAAGCATGGATTGTGATTATTAGTACTTTGGTTTGATTTGGAAGTGTTTTAGTAATTGAAGCTTGATTATAGTTCATAGGTCTTGATTGTGGTTGTTTGAGTTGAAAAACTTGGAGGTTATGGACTGATGTGGTATGGTTTAGGTGTAGTTTTGTTGTATTGATGGTTATGAGTTGGTTGGTGGTTAATTGGAGTGGTATAAACATGGGTAATCGCGTAAACATAGCCGTCGTAATGCCCATTTTCATTCAACTTCGTGTTTTAGTGTTCGGGACAGAAAGCCAACTGACTAATCTATAACTTTTCCATGTTTAGCTAGATCGTGTTGTAAGCTTTGTTTTGATATGTCGTTCGCTTAGATCCGATTTACGGTTTAGGAGAAACTGCCGTTTTAAGTTACGGCGTTTCGCGAACGAACCTTTACCCCTCGCTTTACTTTGAGACCTTGTTTAAGGCCCTTAAAAGACTAATTGGATTATGAAACAATTATGTAAGGGGCCTTAGGCAGTTGGTAGAGTATTCGCGAAAGATTCGCCTTCGTAACGGTTAATTTATTAAAATTGGTGGAGCCGAGGGTACTCGAGTGATTAACGCAAATCGTTAAGCGTGTAAGCAACCGTAAGTGACCATTAGGGTATGAGTGAGTTTTGACTAGTTTCTTAAGCGACCATGATCTAATTCCGGATTATATTGTTGTTCATAGGTTACCGGAACCACTCTAAGCTTAAGTCTATCCCGGAACACTCAGGCACATTTTCTACCCATATAACTGTTGTTGTGATGTATATATGTATATGCATTATCTTGTGATAAGTGCATGATTGTTATTAGCAAATCTTGCATTATATTGGAGCATGTTGATATGATAAATATGCATGTCTGTTTCAGAATCTTGATATCTCATTGTTGATTCAATTGATTATAAACTGCATAATACCTATACTAGAGATAAGCAGTACTTGCGTATACCCTTAGTATAGGGGACCCAGAGTTGAACATTTTTCTAAACCGGGAGGCAATGTTCCCGAGTATATTATATATATATATAAATAGTTTTCAAAACTATTAATCGAATAATATTTATTCGATAGTTTATATTATAAATGAATATTATTTTGAATATTCATTCGAGGACTTATGACTCCGCTTATTTTATTTAATGAATATTATTTTGAATATTCATTCGAGGACTTATGACTCCGCTTATTTTATTTAATGAATATTATTTTGAATATTCATTCAAGGACTTATGACTCCGCTTATTTTATTTAATGAATATTATTTTGAATATTCATTCGAAGACTTATGACCCCGCTTATTTTATTAAATAATATTCTTTATTTTATTAAAGAATAATATTTCGATATTTGCCAAGTATTCGGAAAATAATTGATACTATCAAATCATTCTTACTTTAAATATTTCCAAGGATTATTTCCAAACTTTATCAAAACTATTTTTGGAAGGTTAGAGCGGATCCCAAATACTCGCTCAAAAATCTGAGGGATCCGGCTCCGTGATGTATTTTTTATATCCGCAACAAGGTTGTTGTTTTGATAAAAGAGTTTTTGATTACTTACCCAACACTCGGGAAGTAAAATTCTTGGAATAAGTTAATCCATTAACAGGCATCGCCTGGAAAATATCGGTGAGTTTTCCTTTCCAACTAGATATGACTTCTTGGTGGAGCCGTATCAACAAGTTTCTACTTTAGGAAAAGGGAGACGAGCTTTATGTTTCAGAGTCATGGATTTCATCTGAACTAGGAGTGGCGTAAGTCACCGAGTGGCGCCGGCCCAGCCTTATTTATTGGCCCAAATGGCCCGGAAGTTCCGCTAAGATGGTCTATTCCTTAGGACTCCAGTGTTCGATTGACAAGTAAATCCGACTGTTCTCATCTACATGTAGAAAATTGTGGGGTTGCACTACTGCAACTGGTCATCGTGAGTGGTCTTCCTAGTGCGGCAAACTCCCGTAATGAGTTCATCATCCAGTTGGATATTTCTGCAATACTACCCAGAGCACTTCGATAGAAAGGCTACGGTTGGGCGATTGTTTAGTGTTGGCAGGGTCGAGTTTTCAAAATGACATTTTCATCAAATGAAGTATCTCGTAACTTCATTTCCTTTTGATGATATTTCAAAGATTGATTCTATACAAGTTATGTCTTGTAGCTTCATCTGTGGGATGAACTATTTATACCTTGAACGATGGTAGTTCAAGTAGTACTCGAAAAAGATATAAGTATATTGGAGTATCTCGTAACTTCATCTTTTCAACTTATATCTAGTTAATGATTATCTTATGCATGAAAAAGATTTTCAGAAAAATGTTGTGTTAGACCCTAACAATACAACAAGAATTACAGAAGGGGGGTTGAATGTAATTCTGGATACTTTTTCAGATTAATGAAAAATGGTTCTATCTTAAAACTATATAAGTGTTTGATTTGTAAGGTGCGGAATGAAGAGTTAGATAAATCAAAACACAAGTAGTAAAAACACAAGTCTTTAAAACTTTCTGGTGGATTTGAATGTATCCACCAGATATATATATATATATATATATATATATATATATATCAAGAGAACCCTATGAAGCTTGAGTAGCTCACAACTGCTTACAAATATGAACAACTAAACTTACAGAGAAATGCTACAGGATACAGCTTACAGTTGTTTATCTGAGAATGTATTTTCTTAGTCCTCTTGTTGTTCTACTTGCTACTCTTAGTTTATATATCACCAGGATTACATAGTAATAAGACAAGATAATAAAACAAAACCTATCAAGTCTAATACCATGCTGCTTCACTACTCTATTCCAGCAACTTTGAAAATCTTCTTAACTTGCATAGAAATGGTAATGCTTCTTTGTTCTTCATTTCTTGTTAAACAGGCTCCCACATTCCTTTTCTAAACACCCAACGCATATGACTGCGTTGTCACTATCAACAGATGTTTGAATTGATCATCCATCGGGTACATGCTTGTCATCCGTCGGGTTGCCTAGTTGATCATCCGTCGGGTAGCTTTGTTGATCATCCGTCAGGTAGCTATTTGGCACTTGACTTCATTTCACTTATGTAGAATTACAAGACATCTTATATTTACAATTAATCAACCTATTCTGCATATCTAATTATAGTCAACATGACTCATATGCTTCTACAGGATCTATACAAAGTTGTTCACAGAAATATGTTACAATACTTATTGTTACATAAGCTACTCACTCGATGGATGTCAAATCATCATCCGTCAGGACTATATTGAGTCATCTGTCGGGACTATATCTGATCATCCGTCGAGTGGTACATTTTTCACTAAGTTAAATCTACTAAGGTGTTTTGTTAATGTAATCATCAAGTTCACAACATATTCCCAACAATCTCCCCCAATTTATGTCTACTAGAATTGTAGCCATAAATTAAGAGAAACTTGATGATAACAAAACACCCAAAAAAATACAGACTTAAAAGATAGTAGATAAAACTAAAAAGAGCTGCATTATTTACTGAAAAATTGACAAGACAAAGTGTACAAAGATTTGCTCACAATCATTCTCAAGGTGCTCCTCTAGTCTGAACAAATTGATCTATTTCCTTGATTGTCTGGATTTCTTCCCAAGCCTCCTGTTGTTTTATTCTATCTGATTTTAGAGCTGTCTGTGGAATTCAAGTTCATCAAATTCTGAAAGATCTAGCATTCCTTGCATTTCCAGAAGAGTCTCATTTCTAGAGATGCTCAACTGGTCCTCTAATCTGAAGAATCCTCTAACTCCCTTATCATCCATGAATTCCATCAGCCAGTAGGGCCTTAGATGCACTCTACTCCCTGTGTAAGGAATAGTTAAAGTCTTTGGGAGTGCATCTTTGGCTCTAATACTCCTCAGTTCTTCAATCTTCTTTAGAACTAATCTTCTAGCTATCACATTGAATCCAAATTTATTTTTGAAGGATGAATAAACTTTTATCAGTACAGATTGGCTCTCTTGAAGAATCCTGTGAAGTGGCCATGTTATCTCTTTTCCTCCCTTGTACTTGAATACTATCCTTTCAGCTAGATTCCTGTAAGCATCAATCCCTCTAACTTCTTCCAGTTCATCTAGATAGAGGTTTAGAACAGAGAATTCCTTGATGTCACAGATGTACTGATATCTCCCTTGTTGACCTTGGTTTGAGCTTTGGTTAGGGACTTGGATCTGTGAGTTGAGGATTTCACTTTCTTGATTGCTCTGGTCTTTGTCTTCTTTGGCTTCATGAAATGAGGTAGATTGAGTTCAGGAATTGGTAGACTATCCCAGTCTATTGGCTCATCCTTTGGAATGATAGGTTCACCATGGAAATTCTTGGATGGATCTATCTTGAATTCTTCATGTGCCACAGAGGGCATGGATGTTTGAGTTATTGTAGAAGTAGATTTTTTTGGGAAACTGATCTTCCAATCATTCTTCATCAAAGTTCACTTTTCTCTTGGGGTGAAGTTTGTATATAAACCTTCTTTTCTGCTGTGATTCTTCTTGCATTTTTGGATCCTTAGATCCAGTGGTTTCAGATGATTGTTCAGGAATTTGGTGTGTGGGTTTCATAGCTTGTAACTTGGCCAAAATAGCAGCTTGCTCCTTCTTTTGTTTGAGCTTTTTAGCATCTAGAGCATCTTGCTTCTTTTCTTGCTTCAATCTTGCCTTTTCTTCCCTTTTTGCTTCAAAAAATTGAGGATGTCTAGACACCACACAAATTTCCTTACCATTTCTGAAAACCTTGGCAATTCTCCTTTTCAATGCTGAATCAGCCGGATCCTTGTAGAATGCAATAGATCTTGACAACAGTTTCTTCTCATCAGGCTTTGGTGTCTTATACACTGTGTCCAAAGGGTTCTTTAGTGAAGATTTTGGGTAGTTCACCTTTGGATTCATGATTAGATCTTCCTTTGGGGATTTGATGCAGGATGTCTGGCCTTTTTCCAGATAGTTCATGCTCATATCATTCACAAAAATTTTCCTGACTTGAGAGTGATGAATGACTGATTTTTCTGGCTTCTTTCCTAGAACAAACTTCTTTTGATCCTCATCAATTTTCTCCCAGTTTATTGGACTAAACTTCTTCTTCTCAGCTGCTCTCAAAGTGGCTGTTGCTTCATTTATCAGATCAATGCTATCTTTGGTTGGTGGCTTTGTGAAAGCAATTGTTGGCATAATTGATTTACTCACTTGAATGTTAAGCACCTTTTGCTCCCCCTCACTCCTAGAACTCTCTTTCTCTCCCTTTTTATTATCATCAAGCTGAGTAGAGGAGGAGGTCTGTGCAACCACCAGTTTCTGAAGCAAGTCTGTTTATTGAGCTTGGTGTAGATGGATTGCTGTAAGAGAAGCTTCCATAGAAACCATTCTTTTGTCCAAAGAATCCACCTTGGTTGCAAGATCAGAATTTTTCCTGAGCTGTCTTTTGATGTCTATCATTGTTGTCTCTGGAAGTCTAGCTTCCAACCCGCAAACATGTCTTTCTTAAGTTGTTCAACTTCATTTTTGATGAGGGAGACATTTTGACTTTGTTGGTAGCCTGATATGTACTGTAGTTGAAGAGATGCAAGATTTTCTTGCAGAAGCTTCTTGGTGCTAGCATTTGTGGATGATTGAAGTGCAGACTGTGTTTGGCTGATAAGTTGGATGAGTGTTGTCTTGAAATAGTGTTCATCACACTGCTTTGAAAATTCCCAAGATGGCAAGCCTGATCTTGAACTAGGGCCTACTTCTCCCCTTATGTCCAATGGCTCTTCTTCATTATCTCCACCCTCACCTCCAAAGAATTCTTCTGAACCACCAGTCTCATAATCAACATCACCAGTTGTTGAAGGCAAAGCTGTGATGCCATCCTTAGCTCTTTGCATAGACTGTATGGTGTGCACCAAGTTTAGCATCCTTTCTGCATTGTCATTGCCCTGTCCAGCTAGAAGTTGATATGCTGGAATAGGATGAGTAAATGTCTCAGCATCTAAGGAGGTAGAATCTATAACAGCTTGAGTTTGCTGAGATAGCCCCTCCCTGTTTGCATCCTGGACATTCATTGACTCACTTACAATGACATCCACCCTTATGTCTCATGTACCTGCATTTCTCTCACTATCTCTCTTTTCTTGCATCAAGGTCTCACCATGGCTCTCCACCCTCACACCCTCACCTTCACCATCTAAGGTGGGACTCCTCACACTCACTTTTGCCAGTCCTAAAGAAATGGACTGCATTGGATCACACTTTTTCTCTCCTTTTTTCGTGGGAGCAACCCAGACTCTCACTCATATCACTACCTTCCCTCAATCCTAATAGTGATTGCATAATTACTAAGTCATCTGCACTTGTAACTATAGTTGAACTTTGGAGTTGTGCAGAGACACCCGACGGATGAGAAATATCCATCGGGGTAGTAATTTGACTATCCGACGGATGACTGCTGTTAGGCACATCCGTCGGGATACAATCACTACTCGACGGATGAACAATATCTATCGAGTGAGTAGAAATGAATGAGTTTGGAGTGGAGACTACTGTGGACTCTGTGCAGATTGATGAAAATTTTGGCACAAATGTCTCAACAGTCTCAGAAAGAAATGGCAAGTGAGCCAACAAATCATCTAGAAGATGATGCTCACTTGCATGGATTTTTGGCTTCTCCAACAGAGTTAAAGATGCAGAATATGGTTGTGATGTTTGAATCATGTCAACATCCAAAGATTGTGTGGGAGAATTTGGTGTTTGAGGTGTTTCTATTTGTACAGATTTTGGTTGTGACTCCACATTTGTTGGAACCACGTCAATTTAACTTTGAGATGGTGCAGTGACTGGGTCTTTAGCTCCAGTTTGCACTATATGCGTACCCTGTGCATCCCCAAGGGTTTTAGATTTCTTCTTTCTTGTGTAGGTTTGTGGTGAACTTGTGTCCCTACCCCTTTTGTTCTGTGCTCCTGGTTGAGAGCTTGTTTCAATAGTTACATCCTTTTGGGATGATGAAACTAGAATTGAGCTTTTATCCTTATTAACAATCACAGTTTGTTGGGAAACTGTGGTGTGGCTTGGTTGGGGTACACTATGCTCACCATCCTTATCCTTAGGGATTCTTTGATTTTCACCATGTCCCTCACCTGTCTTTCCCACCTTCACACTCCCCTCTTTGTGTTTAATGGATTTTACAACTGGCATCTTTTGAGAGACACCAGAGGGGGCTTTCTTTGTCTTTGGTTTTGAAACTTTGGTTTTGGTAGCTTGGGTAGGCATCTATCTGGTCATTGACACGGATGCCACTGCTACACTAGAAGGCAAAGAAATGGTTGAGGTTGGAAGAGTAGAGACAGTTGAAATTACCTCACTTACCTGAGGTGCCTCAGTTACTGGAAAGTAGAAGAGTCACACCTCTTTGTGATGGTTTGCTCTGTTTAAATCTGCAATAATTCTTCTTTCTTGAACCCAACAATCTAACTTGTTGGTTGGGTTCTCAAGCACAATATCCTCAGAGAGGTGGTTAGCAAGCATCATGAAAAATCTAGCATAATAAACATTTTTACCCCTCTTATTAAGCTCCCCTAACTTAAACCCCAACTCAAACAAGACTAGATCACTAAAATTGAAGTATTTATCAGTTACTAGCATATAGAGCATGTTGAGCATGGAAATATTAACAGAATGAAAATTGCTAATTTTTCCAGAAAATAATTTAGTAACTACATCACACAGAAAACTCCATTCTTTCCTAAGACCCAATTTCCTAATTTCACTTAATTTAGAGGTGGAGAGTGCATAACCCATGGAGTTTAACATGTTAACAATATCAGTGTCTGTGTGTGGAGTAGTGATAGTATTATCAGGAATCTTAAAGCATGCTTTACCAATGTCACTATTAACACAAAATTCCTTACCTTAAATAGTGAAAGTGATGGTCTTGTCAGTTGAGTTGTACATAGCAGTCATCCATATTTCCTCCACAACCTCACAATAGATAGTGGGAGACTTCAACATGGCATATTTGAGCTTACAGCCTTGCACAAAATCCATCATTTTGTGGTAGTCGCCAGACTGTTAAATCCCCTTGTTCACTAGAGCCTTGAAATTGTTCTTCTCATAGATAAAGCCAATTTGAGACATGATTTTGATGACTGGTGCCATTGTTAGAGAGTGAAAGTTGCAGAGAGAGAGGGTAATTGCTTTTGAGAAAGAAAGAAGTTAGAGAAGATGAATTGAGAATGATGAAAGAAAAGAAATGAAAATGAATTTTGTTTTTATACTATCTCAAAAATAACTGTCAAAAATAATAAAGTAAAATAAAGTGACCAATAAAAATTTCCCAAAATAGCCGTTTAAAAAGATAAACTGTAAAAATTCCATCAATTATCCGACGTGTTATTCTTATAAACTGTAAGTATACTCGATGGATAATGTTCAGAAAATTAACGGCTAAGATTTAGATAATTCGACGGATGAGGATAAATCAGTTATCCGTCGAGATATAAAATATTCCAGAAAAATAATTGATTTTATTAACAAATTGTATATCGACGGATGATCGAACTCGATGGATAATGATCATCCGTCGGGATGTAAATTTTGACTTAGCCAAAATTTCATCCAGGACTAAAAAATCAATTAAATTTCTTGCTGCATTATAACTTACAAATATCTAAAAAGATTCAAGAGAAATTAAGCATACCTAACTCACTTACCAATCTTGAAAAGGTGGATTCATCCAGTGGCTTGGTAAATATATCTGCAAGTTGTTTTTCACTTGAAACAAAATGTAGTTCCATAGTACCATTCATTATATGTTCCCTTATAAAGTGGTACTTGATGTCTATGTGCTTTGTTCTTGAATGCTGTACTGGATTTCAGTGACGGCAATTGCACTTGTGTTATCACAGAAAATGGGAATTCTTTCCACTTGCAGACCATAGTCTAGAAATTGGTTTTTCATCCATAAAATTTGTGCACGGCATTTGCCAGCAACAATATATTCAGCTTCTGCTGTAGAAGTAGAAACTGAATTTTGCTTTTTACTGAACCAGGACACAAGCTTGTTTCCTAGAAATTGACAAGTTTCTGTTGTACTTTTTCTATCAATTCTCCAACCTGCATAATCTGTATCTGAATAACCAGTTAGATCAAAACCAGAATCTCAAGGATACCAAATGCCAAGTTTTGGTGTACCTTTGAGATATCTGAAAATTCTCTTAATAACAATTAAATGAGATTCTCTAGGATCAGCCTGAAATGCAGCACAAAGACATGTAGCAAACATTATATATGGCCTACTAGCTGTTAAGTATAGAAGTGAGTCAACCATGCCTCTATAACTTGAAATATCCACAGACTTTTCAATAGTGTTTAATTCAAGTTTAGTTGTAGTGGCCATGGGAGTTTTTGCAGATGTGCAATCCATTAGTTCAAACTTCTTTAAAAGATCATTAATGTATTTAGTTTGACTAATGAATATTCCATCACTAACTTGCTTAACTTGCAAACCAAGAAAGTAAGTTAGTTCTCCCATCATGCTCATTTCATACTTACTTTGCATCAATTTGGCAAACTTTTTGCAAAGTTTTTCATCTGTAGAGCCAAAAATAATGTCATCTACATAAATTTGAACAAGTATGCTAGAGCCATTAACATTTCTAAAGAATAAAATTTTGTCTACAGTACCTCTAGTGAAGTGATTCTCTAAAAGAAACTTTGACAAATTATCATACCAGGCTCTAGGTGCTTGCTTCAATCCATAGAGTGCTTTCAAAAGATAGTATACATGATCAGGTAGATTTGGATCTTCAAAACCAGGAGGCTGACTGACATAGATCTCCTCCTCCAAATCTCCATTTAGAAAAGTACTCTTGACATCCATTTGATAGACCTTGAAATTGGCATGAGCTACATAGGCTAAGAAGATTCGGATGGCTTCAAGTCTTGCAACATGAGCCAAGGTTTCATCAAAATCTATTCCTTCTTGTTGACAATAGCCCTTAGCAACCAATCTAGCTTTGTTCCTGACTACTATGCCATTTTCATCCATTTTGTTTCTGAATACCCATTTGGTGTCTATTGGATTCTTTCCTTTAGGCTTGGGTACCAGCTTCCAGACATTGTTCCTTTCAAATTGGTTTAGCTCCTTCTGCATAGCTAAAATCCAATCAACATCCAACAAAACTTCTTCTACCTTCTTTGGTTCTTCCTTAAATAGGAAATTGCTATATAGACATTCTTCTTGAGTTGCTCTCCTTGTTTGAACTCTAGAAGATACATCACCAATGATGAGCTCAAAGGGGTGATCCTTTGTCCATTTCCTTTGTTGGGGTAGATTAGCTCTAGATGAAGAGGCCTCATTGTTATCTTGATGTGTGATTGAGTTTTGATTATTAGAAACTCCCCCAGAGTTTGTAAATCTATGATTTGAGAAAGAGGGACTTTCTGTAAGTGATCTATTCTGACTTTCAGCTTCTTTTAATGACCCGACGGATGGTGTATTTTGAGTTCCTACGGATGAAGCTGATTGTCTCCCAATGGATGATGCAGATTGTTTGTCGACGGATGAAGCATTTTGTAACTCGATGGATGTTGAGTTATTAGCTTCATTGGTTGTAGATTTTTCGACACTATCCTTAGTTGTACTTTCTTGATCACTTTCATCATCACTGTCATCACTAACCATCTCCACATTGTCAAATTTGAGGCTCTCATGGTAATCTCCATCTTGTAGTCCTTCAATCTTTTTATCATCAAACACAACATGTATTGTGACCATAACAATGTTGGTTCTCCGATTGTAGACTCTGTATGCTTTACCAACAGCATATCCAACAAAAATTCCTTCATCTGCTTTAGCATCAAACTTCCCATTTTGATCAGTTTGATTTCTCAAGATATAACATTTGCAGCCAAAGACATGAAGAAAATTTAGAGTTGGCTTCTTGTTCTTGAACAATTGGTAGAGAGTCATGCATTTTACTTGATTAACCAAAGAAATATTCTGAGTGTAACATGCAATATTTACAGCTTCAGCCAAGAAGTATGTTGGTAACCTTGATTCTTCAAGCATTGTCCTTGCTGCTTCAATGAGTGATCTGTTCTTTCTTTCTACTACTCCATTTTGCTGTGGAGTTCTTGCTGCTGAAAACTCATGTATAATCTCATTCTCTTCACAAAATACTCTGATAACAGAATTCTTGAACTCAGTTCCATTGTCACTCCTGATTCTTCTAACTTTGAAATCAGGATGATTGTTGACTTGCCTTATGTGATTGATGATGATTTCACTAGCCTCATCTTTAGACTTAAGGAAATATGTCCAAGAGAATTTTGAGAAATCATCTATAATTACTAGGAAAAATCTTTTCCTTGAGATGGACAACCCATTGACTGGTCCAAACAAATCCATGTGTAGCAATTACAAATGTTCTTCAGTTGTTGAATCAAGCTTCTTTCTGAATGATGCTTTGATTTATTTTCCCTTTTGGCAAGCATCACACAGTCCATCCTTAGAAAACTCCACTTGAGGAATAGCTCTAACCAGTTCTTTCTTTACAAGCTCATTCATGGTCTTGAAGTTTAGATGGGATAACTTCTTGTGCCATAGCCAACTTTCATCTTGACTTGCTTTACTGAGAAGACAAGTAACAGATTCTATATTTGATGAGTTGAAGTCCGCTAGGTACACATTTCCTTATCTCAATCCAGTGAGAACCAATTTGTTGCTCCTCTTGTTTGTCACAACACAGGCTTCTGAATTGAAGGTTACTGAATTGCCTTTATCACAAAGCTGGCTGATACTCAACAAATTGTGCTTGAGACCATCCACTAAGGAAACCTCCTCAATGATGACATTTTCTTTTGAAATCAAGCCATATCCCACATTATAACCCTTTCTGTCATCTCCAAAAGTAATACTTGGGCCAGCTCTTTCCTTGAACTCTGTGAGCAGGGTAGAATCTCCAGTCATGTGTATTGAACAACCACTATCCAAGTACCACAAATTCTTTCTGTTTCCCTGCACACATTAAAATCAAATCAAGTTAATTTTGGTACCCAAGTTTCTTTGGGTCCCGCCTTGTTAGCTTTCTTCTTTTGTTTCTTAGGTTTGATTTCATTTGACTTGGGGATATCAGATTCATCCTTAGTCATCTGAGTTGGACCTTTGAAACCATTCATTAAAACAGAATTATCATGCACATTTTGATTAACAGGAAATGGCATGCTATTTGCAAACATGTTATTTCAGTAGGTCATGCTAAATGGCATTTGAGGCATACTAAATACAGCATAATAAGGATTAGGTGCAAATGGCATATTAGCAAACTGTGCATTCATATTCTGTGTAGACATAGCATTCATAGGCATAGAAGGCATATCACTCATATTGGGAAAAGAAGGTGGTACGGTCATGGAAGTAGGCATGACAAGTTTGCAATTAACAGATATATGATTAACACTACCACACTTAACATAGAGTTTTCTTGGAGCATATTTATCAGGTGTGTAGTTGTTGTGTTTGTTAATCCCTACTTTACCATTTCTATTATTTTTCTTTTTAGCCCCTGTTTAAACCTCAATCTTTTCTAGTCTGTCATTTAATTGCTTGATGGACAGATGACCAACATTCACTTTCTTTTCCTTCTCCACTTGACTAGATTCTCCTGAAATAAAGTTTTTGGAAACTGATCCATATTTTTCATTTAACTTGGCAAGTTTGGCTTTACTCACAGGTTTGCTTACAGCCGACGGATGAGGATTTATGTCACTCGACGGATGACCTTTTTGATTATCCGATGGATGAATCTCATCATCCGTCGAGTCTACATCTGTTAGCAATCCTTCAACCAAATTGGATTCTAGCTTCTCTTACTCTTTTTCTAGGCTGCATCACAGAAGGACTCAATACCTTGAACTTTGGTGATTTGAGCATGGACATCTCTAGATGATTTCCATGACTTAATCACCTCGTGTTCTCGTTCAAGCTGCTTCTTCAAAATTTCTTCTTTCTTCAAGGACTCAGTTAATTCCTCCTTTGCAATCTTACATTCTATTCTCAATTTTTCAAATTTAATAAACTGAGACTCTAGCACATTATTCCTCTCACTTAAAAACAAATTATTTTCATTGATTTTAGCATTTTCCTTAGTGAGGGACTTAAGTGTAACACGCAAATGATATAATTTTGTAGACATATCATTTATTGCATCATTACACTCAGCTTTAGATAAATGTGCAAGGTTAGTGGTGATTACCTGATTACTTGAAGAACTTGTCTCTGTTTCATCAGACTTGGCCATTAAGGCTAGATTGGCATAACTAACATCCTCATCCTCATCCAGACCATCTGCTGCCCAGTCATTTTCTTGTGTAATAAAAGCCCTTTCCTTTTATTTGAGCAACTCAAAATACTTCTATTTATAATCCACAGGCTCAAACTTCTTTTTGCTGGAATATGACTTTCTACACTCACTGGCAAAGTGCCCTGCCAAGCCACATTTGAAACACTTGAATTTTGATTTATCCACCATGTTTCCATTTGGATTAGCTGCTCCAAAGTTCTTCTTGAACTTGAGCTTGGCAAATCTTCTGGAAAGAAATGCTAGATGTTCATCAATATCATCCATATCATCTTGGCTCAAAGAATCTTCATTTTCTGCTACCAGCACCTTGCCCTTGTTTTCATAGACCTTTGAAGTATACTCAACAGCTTCTATCTTCATCTCCTTCTCTTTCTCTAATTCAGCAACCAGTGCAATGAACCCTATTTTCTTTCTCCCTTTTTCCATTCTTTCATCTTGCACTATTTCAAGCTCATAAGTCTTTAGAATGCCCAGTCTCTCTAGTATAAATTCCTTGTATTCTTGTGAATTTCTCAGGGAGACTGTCATTGGTTTCCATTCTTTTGGAAGGGATCTCAGGAATTTAAGGTTAGAGTCTTTTGTTTGGTAGACTCTTCCATGCAGCTTCAGAGCATTTAGTAGCTTTTGAAATCTACTAAAGATATCAGTGAGAGTTTCACCTTCTTCACAGTAGAAATGCTCATATTGCTGAATTAGTAACTGCATCTTGTTTTCTCTAACTTGTTCAGTGCCATCACAAATTATTTGAATGGTGTGCCAAAACTCCTTGGCTATCTTGCAATTGATGATATTATCAAACATGTCACCATCAACTCCATTGAATAAAATATTCATGGCCTTCTTGTCTTTCCTGACTTGTTCAATATCAGGATCTGACCATTCATGCCTTGGCTTGGGAACTGGTGGCTCATTTCCAGTTGCAGCTCTCATTGGTACATGAGGACCTCTCTCTATGCAATCCACATAGGCCTCATCTTGAGAAAGTAAATGAAGATGCATCTTTACCTTCCAGTGATGGTAATTATCTTTGTCCAGAAAAGGAATCTTGACTCCAACATCCTTCTTGTTCATCTAGCTGTTTGTTGTAATCTTTGAACTCTTTGTACTTCAAGAGCTTGCTCTGATACCAATTGTTAGTCCCTAACAATACAAAAAGAATTACAGAAGGGGGGTCGAATGTAATTCTGGCTACTTTTTTAGATTAATGAAAAATGGTTCTATCTTAATGATATATAAGTGTTTGATTTGCAAAGTGCGGAATGAAGAGTTAGATAAATCAAAACACAAGTAATAAAAACACAAGTCTTTAAAACTTTCTGGTGGATTTGAATGTATCCACCAGATATATATATATATCAAGAGAACCATGTGAAGCTTGAGTAGCTCACAACTGCTTACAAATATGAACAACTAAACTTACATAGAAATGCTATAGGATACAGCTTATAATTTTTTCTCTGAGAATGTATTTTCTTAGTCTTCTTATTTTTGTACTTTCTACTCTTGGTTTATATATCACCAAGATTACATAGTAATAAGACAAGATAATAAAACAAAACCTATCAAGTCTAATACCATGCTGCTTCACTACTCTATTCCAACAACTTTGAAAATCTTCTTAACTTGCATGGAAATGGTAATGCTTCTTTGTTCTTCATTTCCTGTTAAACAGGCTCCCACATTCCTTTTGTAAACACCAACATATGTGACTGTGTTGTCACTGTCAACAGATGTTTGAATTGATCATCCGTCGGGTACATGCTTGTCATCCGTTGGGTTGCCTAGTTGATCATCTGTCGGGTAGCTTTGTTGATCATCCGTCGGGTAGCTATTTGGCACTTGACTTCATTTCACTTATGCAGAATTACAAGACATCTTATATTTACAATAATCAACCTATTCTGCATAACTAATAATAGTCAACATGACACATATGCTACTACATGATCTATACAAAGTTGTTCACATAAATGTGTTAAAATACTTATTGTTACATAAGCTACTCACTCGATTGATGTCAAATTATTATCCGTCAGGACTATATTAGGTCATCCGTCGGGACTATATCTGATCATCTGTCGAGTGCTACATTTTTCACTAAGTTAAATCTACTAAGGTGTTTTGTTAATGTAATTATCTAGTTCACAACATATTCCCAACACGTTGAGACAAGGTTAGATATAAGAGATAACCTTGCAACGATATTTTCATACATTTATAAACTAGAACTCTATGTATATTATACAAGTCAGAGGATTTCAAAGATTTTGAAAAGTATATATGTGTATATATACTGAATATTTTGTGACTTCGTCGCATTAAGATACCAAACTTGGTTCATTTCCTCTTGACCAAGACTTTCATGAGTATTATGAGAATGCTCATATATTATGAATTATTATACATGTTATTTTGGTGGGCTTGTTGCTCACCCTTGCTTTCTTCTTTCATCACACAACAACATATAGATAAGATGAACAGGATCAAGCTCCCAATTCGCGAGCGGATAGGAAACGTTCCGAAGTTTCCCGTAGGCGTTGATGCCGCTGTTGTGGCGCCCTCCAAACCCGGGTCAGAAGTTTGGGGTCCACAACACATACACAATATATAATTTTGTAAAAGAGATATTAATTATAATGACCCTGCTTCACGAAACCACGGATCGCAACAGGTTAAAGTATGAAAACAAGCCACAACCTTAATTTTTATTACAACGTATCAAATCCCAACACATTTAACTTACAACTGATAATAAAATTATTCTTACAATCTTACTATCTCACTACCTCCATAAGCTTCTGCTAGCTCGAACCAACTCAATCTGAAATCCTAGCTCGTACATTGAACTGGGAAACCTCGCTATTAACCGTACCTCTTTTTAACTGTAGAATACATAAAAAGATTCGCAAGAGTGAGCTAACTAGCTCAGCAAGTCATAATAACGATAAGTGAGGTTAAACAATGATCAAGTGAGATGATTCAGATGAATCAAGTTTCTTTTTAACTAATCATTAGAATTGGATATTCATTTTAAGTTTTAAAAACCAAGGTTAGGCTGCTGATCAGTCACGCATTAACCCCGAGCAAGCACACAGCACTGCTCTAATTACTGGATCCAAGGCACACATTGGCCAACTTGACCATTGGTATGGTCTGACCACGAATCTGGTCCACATATATAAAAACTATCCAATCCTAAAGTAGTTCAATACGATAACAATATGATTCAATAAAACAAGATCATAATCAATAACGGTTAAACATTTGCATAAAAACGTAAGGAAACTCATGGATATCTCAAGGGTATAACAGGGTATGTATAAGAAATGGTTTTCAGTTTGTACAGGGGTCAGGTATTTGACCAGTAATGATTTTTCAAGATATAGTTCTTTGATGTTATTAAGAATGATTGGAGTATGAAAGTTTCTGTGCTTTCAAATCATTCTCTTTCAGTGTTTGGTGTTGGTAGTTATACCTTTGGGAAGGAGTATTATATTTGTATGGTTTGGTGCCTGAGGATCAATTAAGGACGGATTACAAAGAATAAGGCTTATGGCTCAAGATCAAGAGAAATCAGGATTCAAGGTTAGATAGTTTAAAACACTTGCAATACAAAACATGAGTTGTTTTTAATAATAACGACATGTTATGAAACAGTTCAAAAATAATTGCAATATATCTTGAAGAAAAGTTCGGAAGTACTTGCCTTACAAGGCTTTACAACTATTACTGATCAACTCTGAGCCGACTTTGTTGTTCAGGCTTTAACGTCCAACCACTAGATCCCATTGGATTCGATTTCGACACTCAGGTCTTCCTGTTGAAACTTTACTGAGCTCGTCGACTGACCACTAGGTTATCTTTAGTCCATCATCCATTTTCAGGTTCTCGACTATAAGCTACAGGGTCGAAATACCCTATGTTAGATGCTCAGTTATGCTTGACATATCCTCGCTAACAACCTACCCATACTGTAGCATATTCCCACTTAAAATTATTCAGGTTATAATACCACAGTCAACAATTAGGGTTTCACGTTCTCGAAATTGGTTCAGTGTTCATTTTCAGATTTACGTATACTCATCATCTTACGAAATTAGGGTTACTCATTTTGGACAGAACATTCATCGCAACATACAATTAGGTTTTGTATAAAACATACGTATATGTATTTACTTAACTCACTCGATGTCCCGATAATTCTCGAATACGCTCCCGTATTTCCGTAGTTCGATTTCCAGGAAATCGGACTGCGTTCCCTTTGTTCATCGGACTACCCGTCGAAACATCATCGACGCCAATAATACAAATCACAATCCAATTTTCACAATTCCACAACCATTCCCATACGAAGCTAATTACACGACTCATATTATTTATTTTATAAAAAAAATTAGGACTCTGAATAAATTCATCACCGTCCACCGTCGGCTCGCCGAGGCTCATCGCCGACGGCGGTAAAACCCGGAGGTACCCGGTTCGGATTCCAATCACAGGTTTCGCCGATAAATAAAATTTTATTAATAATTCAAGTATCCATCACAATATTTATTCGAATAATACTATGATAATCATCGAATCAGTTCATCAGAAGAATAAGTTCGAAAATCTGAAATTTGTACCAACCCCCAGCTCACGCACACGCGCGTGGCCGGAAAAGGGGAGAATCAGGCAACAACAATCGGCAGAACAGTAACAGCAAAGCAACCCTCACCAATTAAACTGTGTGTATATACATACATATAAACACAGCCATACATACATCAACCTTACGCGGACAAATCCCCCACACGCCACCATCCTCGCCGGAAAACGGGGAGTGGCGGCGATGGGATAAGGAAGAACAAGAGGTGCAGATTACCAGGAGCAGAGAAACCAGCACAGTGAGGACAGAGGAAATCAGGAAATACAAGAGAGAAGAAGCAAGCCCTCGAGGACTTGATTCCACCGAGAAGGATCGAGTAGGGAAAATGAGTTATAGGGGAGGAGTATTATGTTTGTGTGTATAATCTATTATTTATTTATCAATTGACTCAGTTACTGCCACGTATCAAGGCAGAAATTTAACAGATTATATAAGCTACACGTGTCCCAAATTTCGCTGTAACCCCAGATTATGTTCGTGTTTTACAAAATACTGAGCAACTCTATGAGTAAAGAAAATTAACCCAAAATTACCAAATTAGTTTTTAAAAATATCACAAATAACTCATAATTATAAAAATAATTTTTTCATAATTTTCAAAGTATATTTGAAACGTAACTCGTACCCGCATTTAACAATTAACGCTTTGAGCTGCACTCAAAACAAATTCAGAAAATTACGAAAATAGTCTTAAAATATTACAAATATCCCGAAGTTAATAAAAACATAAATTTCCTAATTTTTAAACAAATTCTGAAATACAATTTGTACCCGCTTTTAGCAATTAAACGAATCAATGCGCGTGTGAAGTTAGTCCCGAAAATTTCCAAAATAATTTTAAAATTCTAAAAATATTCCAAACTTAAATAAATACGAGTTTCATAATTTTTGAAGAATTCTGGAATTAAATACAAATTTTACAATTAAATGTAATCAGAAAATCATAGAGGGCTAAATAATTGATGAAATATTGATTTCTAAATTTTATAAAATCCTAAAAATAATTATTGTAATTGTAAAATCATAAAAATAATTTTAGAGACACTTCAAATATTTATACAAATAAATTGCATTAAATCCACTTTAAAAGTGAAACAATTCAATACAATTCCTTAATTAATCACGCGAACAACCCGGTACATCATAAATCACACCTAGATAATAATCAAACAACACATAGCGGTCAAAACCAATACACACATTTTATTTAATAATTTCCATAATAATCATATATTTAAATAATTCAACAATACACGGGTCGTTATATCCTTTGCCCCTTAAAAAGATTCTGTCATTAGAATCTGATCTAGTTACACAAGTGAGGATATTTGTCAAGCATATCTGACTCTAGTTTCCAATTAGACTCTTCTACTCGAGGATTTTGAACGTACTGACTATAGATATACACTCATTCCCAATTACTCGCCTTTAACGATCAAGAGTTTGGATTGATCGCTATATGCAAAACAAACTTGGACAAGAGTCCCATTGGCTCTTGATCAATCACTTAATTTAAATCAGATACCTATCGTTTTTAATTTTAACAGGCCAAACACACTATATGTACATACTGATACGACGGTAATATCAACTTATGAACAACTTTATCTATATTTATCAATACCTCGAATGGGTCACTAATTTTTAGGATTTAACTTGTCTCTTCTACTCAAACTTATCCAATCTCTTTCAAGTCGAAACTATTTCTATATTCATACTCTCCCTCGATACAATTCCGCTTCTTTCTTTGTCTACTCTGAGCTGCTAATATCGTTACGCCCTTGGTGTGCTGAATTAACTTAGAATTTGACAACTTTCTTTCTTCCCACTTTATCTCAATAAAAATGGGGAACTACACTTGCGTTCAAATGAGGCCTGATAAAGTGGCATTCTAAAGCTGATATCGATGATAAATGATCATTCCAATATTTCCATAAAACTCAACCTCTCAACATATCTTACATTTCCTGAATCACTTTCGTACTTTGACTCTTCATTTAGGGATAATAGGCAGTGCTCGTTTTCAACTTGGTTTCCAAACATTTATACATCTCTTACTCTTTTCCATCCATTAAGGCTGAAAAGTAATCTTATAGATTCACGTATTATCACTTTTTAGTATTTGAAATTCAGATTCCATTCTTTCCAATTCGTTTATTAACTCCTCGGTGGTTTTAATTACATTCAATCCTTTCTGTCAGCATAAGGCATCTGTTATCATACGGTTTTGTTTAGGTAGTTGTTAATGGATTACTTCAGAATCTTTTGTTAACCTTAGTCAAAATTTCATTCTTGAAGACTCAACGTATAGTTTCTTTCCTTCTGATCTTTGGAGAAAAATCCTTGGGCATTCCACACAGACCTTCTTATTCTTTGAGTAACTGAGGATGTTATCAATAAATACAGTTTGCTTATCCAGGTACTCCTTATACACCACGTTCCTTAATTCCTTATAGCCACCTGATACACTTGTCATTTCACATAATATCATCAGAGCTTGCAATGCTCTTAACTTACTTTAATCGTAATCTCTTATATTTTCTCAGGTTAGATCTTAAGTTAATCCTCGAGATAAAATATATTGCTTGAATTAGGTCACGTAAGTAGTCAATTCTTTTATAGGGTCTCACTTCTTCTTATTCATTATTTTGTCCAACTCCTAATAATCAGTACATAATCTCATAATTCATTCCTTTTCTCCATCAACATTACTGGTACACTTTATGATTCGATTCTTGTAAAACCACTTTTTGGTCTGCCTTGTCCACTAGGCCTCTCATACTTTGCCTTAATTCTTCAACATATCAAACACTCCCTAATTCATCTTGAAATTTCCTTCTTATACCTAGTTATCACTATTTTTTTTCTTTGAATTTCCGTACATCTGGGCATCTCTCCAATAAATTATATACTTTATATTGTAAATTCCCTGTGGGATCTCATTTCTTAATCCTTTTACTTGTAGCATTCAAGTGCTGGAAGAAAACCTGGGGATATCGTGCTCATTCTCCTGGGCGCATAAATTTCCTTTTACTAACTGCTAACATCGTGATCCATTATCTTCTCTTGACATCTCCTTATCTTTCTCCTAACAACTTCGACTGAAAGGTCATACTATCCATCCTTGCTCCTTTTTGGATTATAAACCCTGACTTTCAATTCCAACTTCTAAAATTCCATAGATAATTCTTCTGGTACAGTTTCTATGTTCGTTTTCTCCTTTTTTCTTACTGCTTGCCTCTATATTTACTTTTCCTCGTGAATACATACTTCAACCTCTTATGGTCCATATAGATCTTACATCTTTCTCCGTACATATCATGTTTCCCAATCTTTCAAAACAAATATTATTACTATTAGTCCCAGTTATGATTAGGATACTTCTACTCATAAATCGATTGTCTGGGTGCATATACAATAACTTTATTGTGCTGCATCAACACACATTGTAAGTCATATGTCATAGGCCTATTTGTATATTCGAGGATTCAACTCCACTCAAATAAGAATATAATAAGTAAATAGTGGATCGACCGTCAGAGAGATCTCGCAAAGTAATATCTGTCAAAGGATTCAGAAACAAGGTTCATCTACAGACTTGAGGAGTTAATTCACTGGAAGAAGTTCAAGAAGTTGATCATGCCTCAGTGATATAAATCAAGATCGTGGATTTAATCAAGTGACAGAGATCTCGTCAGAGTATCATTAATTACAAGGATTTAATCTGAAGAAAATCAAAGTGTCAAAGTCAAGACATGAAAAAACGTCACGGAAGTTAGTCACTCATGAACCAGACAGTACATCGAGTGTCAACATTGAAGTGGTGGAATTGATTCATAATTTTCAGTGATTTTCAGAAGATCTGCAGAAGGATGGGTGCTGTTGAAGACTAGAATTAATTCTCTATTAATTAATTAAGTCATCTAATTTAATTAAGAAAATAAATTATATCTGCGAAGAATAATTTATTTATTAATTGAATTAATTGATTAATTAATTCTGAATTAATTTTAGGAATTTTCAGAATTTAAATTGGATTAAAATCTGCATTAAATCAGCAAGACAATTGAAAATGAACTAGCATGACAATCAGGATTGTCATACCGATTGTCATGCTAGGCCATTTTCAATTGTCTCACCGAAAGTTACACTAGGAGGAGGATTGTCTTGCTAGTTCATTCTGATTGTCATGCTAGTTCATTCTGATTGTCATGCTAGTTCATTCAGATTGTCTTGCTAGTTCAATCCATTGTCCTACCGATTGTCTTGCTGAGCTTAGGATTGTCTTGCCAGTTCAATTCTATTCTGTTGATTAAAAAGAAGCAGACAAGCAGCAGTTCAATTATCCATCCAGAGAAAAGAAGTCAAGAACATACAGAGAGAAAAAGCAGCCAAATATTTCATCTTATCTGCTAATTCAAAGATCAAATTTCTAGCTTGTAAAGTTAAATCCAATCAACTAGAAATCATTCTCTTGTTCTTGTTTAACAATCTAGCGGATCAAAATCCCTAGAACTTAATCTCAAATCGCGTTTAGCATTTGATTCTAATTATTGCAAAAATAGAAAAAGTTCATGTCGAATTTATTCTAGATTTGTGATAATTGATTTGAGATTAATACCTTGTAATCGATACAGTTGTTGTAACACCTTTCAAGTTTAATAATATTTTTATTTAACTTGAATTTTGTTTCACATTTTTTTTATTCCGCATTTAATTCGATTATTCAGTGCTGTTTGTATTCAACCCCCTTCTACAAACACATTGGGACCCAACAATTGGTATCAGAGCCTTCTGATTAACGAACAAATCAAGATCCTAGACTTTTGTGATTTTTCAACTCCTTGAATTTTTATTTATTCAAAAATTCATAATGACTTCACATAAAGTTGGAACCGTTAAAATTCCACAATTTGATAAAGAGAATTATATCATGTGGAAGAAGAAGATGCTATTATTTTTACAAGTTGCAAATCCCAAATATTCAAACTTGTTAAAGAAGGGTATAAAAACTCCGATGGTTATTGAACCGGAGGTAATAATAGATGGTGTGGTGACTATTGAAGCTAGAACCTATCCAAAAGAGCCTGAAGATTTTACTCCTGCTGAGAAGGAAGAAGCCTCCTTGGATGCCAGCCTTCAATTAATATTAATTGATTCCCTTGATCCCTTGATGAACAGACATGTGATGAACTGTAAAAATTCCAAACACATGTGGGAAACTATTGAGGTGATTAATGAAGGCACAGAGGAAGTTAGGGAGAACAAGTTGGAAATCCTATCCTCTGAATATGAACATTTCAAATCAAATCCAGGAGAAGGAATTACTGAAGTGTTTGAGAGGTACAATGCGTTGATCAACAACCTGAACATCAATGGAAAGTATTATTCAATCAGGGAGGTCAACAAAAAGTTCCTTTTAACACTGTCAGCTCATCTTGAACATAGAATCACTGCCATTAGAGAAGCTAGAGATCTGAGTGAGATTTCTTTGGACAGGCTCTATGGAGTGTTAAAAACCTATGAGTTGGAGCAGATTCAACAGAAGGAAGTCTACGGGAAGGATAGAATGGTCAGCACATCTACTGCACTTGTAGCTGAAGGTCAACAACAACAACAATCTCAACAGTTAGAAAGAATGGTACAGTTTTCCAAGGGTGAGGAAAATGAGTTAGTAGCAGAATATGATCCTCCTACTACAAATCAATCAAGTGATGATTTTTATTCCTTGGAAGAGCTGGAGCAATTGGAAGATGAATCAATGGCCCAAATTGTCAAGAGATTCTCCCATGTCAGATTCAGGAGGAATCCCAAGCTTAAGTACAAGTCCAACTACAACAAATTCCAGAAAGGTGGATCTTCATCCTCTAACACCAGCAGTGGTGGGTACAAAACAGGGATGGTTGATCGAAGCCCCATTAGTTGCTATAACTGCAATGAGTTGGGACACTTTGCCACAGAATGTAGGAAGCCAAAGCAAGTAAGAAAGAACTCTGAAAGGGCTTATCTGGCAAAGGGAAGAAGCTGGGATGATACTGACAGTGAAGATGAAGATGAAGGAAATCTTGCTCTTATGGCTATTGATGGAAAAGCTTCATCGTTAAGAATAGAGGTAAAACTTTCTGATGCTGAAATGGTTTATCATCTAAGAGGTAACTTAGATTGTGCACGTCGTGATAATGAACTGTTAAGTTTAAAGATCACAGACCTTGAGAAAGAGGTCAATGAATTAAGACTTGTGCATATTAATCAAGACAAATTAAAAGAACAGGTATCTTTTCTAGAGAATAGAGTTGACTGTTATAGAAAACTCGAAACTATTCTCAAAGACAAGATCACCGGTCTTGAGACTAAGGTTAGAGCCTACTTCAGTTCTTGTTCGAAGGCTAAAGAGTTCTATAGTAAGCAAGCTGTTAATCAAACATCTGGAATAGGATATGATTACAATGCTGCTATTGGAGAATTAGGCATAAACTCCCCTCCTCATGTCTGTGCTAAAGGGAGGGAAGTACCACATGTGCTTAAGGGTGTTGATGAACCCCTCTATAAAGCATCAATTGCTGAACCATTTGATGCGACCTCTTCTGTTATTCAAGAAGAAATACGTGCTGAGGATCATGCTTATGAGAAGATTGTTTCCAAGTCAAGTGAGTCGAAAGTTCCAGTCAAAGTTGTGAAAGCAACTGAGACTAACTCAGACACACATGAGTTGGATAACAATAATGCCATGTCTACCATGCATAAATTACCTGCTGTTAATCACTCTCATAAGGCATGTGGTGTTGCTAATTGTATGTCTTGTGCTTTTAATATGATGTATGCTTATTTTAATGGTAAGCATGTGTCTAATGATAAGACTACTCCTCGTCAGCATGTGAATAACAAGAAGCATGATAAGTCTAAGACTGCCAGTCCTTCTAAGGCTAGAAAGGAGACATTTGTGCCTAAGCTTAAACAGAAATTTGTTAAGGCTGTTTACAAGGTCAAATGTTCAGTCATTGAGAAAGTTGAGACAATTAAAATTAAAAATGTTGTTTTGCCTGACAAAGGACAATTCTACAAGTATGCCGGGCCCAACCAAGTTTGGGTTCCGAAGAAGGTCTAATCCATTTGAAGTGCAGGGCATTAAACAGGTGTAACCGGTAGTGTGGATTCTTGACAGTGGATCATCAAGACATATGACCGGAGATAGAGCCCTGCTATCAAATGTGGATTGAGAAAGCTGGCCCCCTGGTTACCTTTGGAGATAACAGCAAAGGTTTATCTGAGGGATATGGCTGTTTGCAAGCTGGGAATGTTATCATTGTAATTTTGTATATTGTGCTAGGTTATTATCAGGAAGCAGTATTTAACATATAGCACCAGTGACGAGACTTGAGAATATTACGACATATCAGACACCTGCTGCACATTACACTTGGAATTGTACTCTAGTAAGATGTATACAAGTGTACTCGTGATTGGTGAGTCAAAAGAGGAAGTCAGTGCACCACAGTTCATGGACTTTGCAGTTGCAGATCTATTGGACTATGCAATCTCTTCTTCACAATCTCACTTCAGGTTGGTATGAACGAGTATACTGCTCAAGCAATCGTCAAGGACATGGTATGGCACTCTAACAGAAGTTATAATTTTATATGAATAAGTAGAGTCGTCATATTAATAACTATCTTATCACTAAGCACAATCATATTGTTTTATATGTGCAGTGGTATATTGATTATGCAACATAACAATTAGTATCTAAAGTACTTGACAAGTATCGGTCAATGATATCTTGTTAACATTATGTTGCAGATATTTGTAAGCTTTTGACATGAATGAGAATTACTTAGACTTTATCCTAAGTGATCAATGTTTTATCAAAAACTCATTCATATTGAAAAACAAAATCAAACTTCTTTCTATATTAGTGATTTCTTATGTCATGTAAAATCTTTTGAAATCACTATTGTAAATTATTTTCTCTCTATCATCATATGTTCTGTGTTACAGGTTCAGTCTCCAATGACTTTCTTTCATTGACAGTCATTAGGTTGAAAACCCACAACGTCTATCCCAGACTGTAAAGACAAACACAAAAATAGAACCAACCAACACTCTCTTACCACTAAATGTAGTATGAATGAGCGTGAGGGAGATAGTGCCTAGTGCACCACATAAGGAAGGTTCTGTAGTCAACCCAGTAGCTCTGTCTCATACATAGATGAGTAGTATTTAAACCGAGACAACTGCTAGCCCCCATACATCTTCTCAAAAAGATGTAATGGCTAAAAAGGCACAAAAACAGTTACTAGATTCATTCTCTCAACAGGGTGCGTCTATTGAAATTTTGCCTGTCGGCCAAGGTATCCGATGTAGTGTCACCACTTCAAACATAATCAATTCTTGATGTACAAGGAGAGGTTACACACACAAAGGATGAGTTGACGGAAATAAGAGTTTCGACCATTTTAAGGTCAGATTCGATTGTTCAAGGTTCGTTAGTGGACCAATTGCCTTTACAGGTGTTAGGAGAGGATACTGATCCAAAAGCCATATGTCAGTGGTCAGTATCTACCTCCCCAGGCTTAAATCCCCTGGATGCATCTGCGGATAGTGGATCTGACATAGGCGCAGATCGGCAACTTGTTGACAATGATTCAGATATTACCTGATGAGTCACAAGGAAATGTCTTCACAGGCATTAGAAGGGAACTGTGATCTTTATGCTAAATTCTTTGGATCATTGTTTACCTTCCCAGAATTCAAATCTGGAACCCTAAAAGGGAAACTAGCAACTTGTAAATTATGACTCAGATTCATCTGACGAGTTTAACAGGGATGGGGATTTGCGAACTCCCATTGCACCACCTGTGACCTCCTTAAGGATGGCTAAGGTGATTTTCCTTGCAGGTACAGCTGGATTATGGAGCTATGAGAGAAGAGTGATACACTTGTGAGAATGAGTGTAAACACGAGTGGAGAGAAGAGTGAAACACATGTGAGGTACACTAAACAGAATCACACACTCACAGTGAGGTAGAAAAAGAAACTACTTGTTATTTCTTTTCCAACCAAGTGAAATATGAGAACTCCTTCAGACAACAGCATACATTCCTTCTCAAAGGGGGAGATAAAAGCTTAAGAAATAGTTTGGAGGATTCCTCAACTAAGGGGGAGAAATAGCAGGGAGGAAGAAAAAGATCCTAAAAATGTACACTACACCACACCATTGTTGTTTGTAACTACGGATCCTATTGTACGGGAGAGGTGGTAAACACAAGGTGATTTCCTAGTAAGGGAAGAAGCTGTTAGGGGAGTACCATTGGTTTTTATTTGTGGATCCTATTGTACGGGAGAGGTGGTAAAACGAAGATGATCTTCTTTAATCAGTTGATTCTCATAGGGGGAGAAGCAAGAGATATGGGCTTCTCAACAGGAAATGTGGTTGTACAAATGAAGATGGAACTACTTGAAGATATGTTCAGTCTAGAGGAACATCTACTTGGAATCTGGAAAATCATCCAGAACTTTTCTGCTATTTACTTTGCATGTATGTTTATATCTTTTTCTTATTTGTTAGTTGAGTTATCCTCTAGGTATTTGTGTGTTATTGTCTAACAAACAAATAGGGGGAGATTGTAAGTCATATGTCATAGGCCTATTTGTATATTCGAGGATTCAACTCAACTCAAATAAGAATATAATAAGTAAATAGTGGATCGACCGTCAGAGAGATCTCGCAAAGTAATATCTGTCAAAGGATTCAGAAACAAGGTTCATCTACAGACTTGAGGAGTTAATTCACTGGAAGAAGTTCAAGAAGTTGATCATGCCTCAGTGATATAAATCAAGATCGTGGATTTAATCAAGTGACAGAGATCTCGTCAGAGTATCATTAATTACAAGGATTTAATCTGAAGAAAATCAAAGTGTCAAAGTCAAGACATGAAGAAACGTCATGGAAGTTAGTCACTCATGAACCAGACAGTACATCAAGTGTCAACATTGAAGTGGTGGAATTGATTCATAATTTTCAGTGATTTTCAGAAGATCTGCAGAAGGATGGGTGCTGTTGAAGACTAGAATTAATTCTCTATTAATTAATTAAGTCATCTAATTTAATTAAGAAAATAAATTATATCTGCGAAGAATAATTTATTTATTAATTGAATTAATTGATTAATTAATTCTGAATTAATTTTAGGAATTTTCAGAATTTAAATTGGATTAAAATCTGCATTAAATCAGCAAGACAATTGAAAATGAACTAGCATGACAATCAGGATTGTCATACCGATTGTCATGCTAGGCCATTTTCCATTGTCTCACCGAAAGTTACACTAGGAGGAGGATTGTCTTGCTAGTTCATTCTGATTGTCATGCTAGTTCATTCTGATTGTCATGCTAGTTCATTCAGATTGTCTTTCTAGTTCAATCCATTGTCCTACTGATTGTCTTGCTGAGCTTAGGATTGTCTTGCCAGTTCAATTCTATTCTGTTGATTAAAAAGAAGTAGACAAGCAGCAGTTCAATTATCCATCCAGAGAAAAGAAGTCAAGAACATACAGAGAGAAAAAGCAGCCAAATATTTCATCTTATCTGCTAATTCAAAGATCAAATTTCTAGCTTGTAAAGTTAAATCCAATCAACTAGAAATCATTCTCTTGTTCTTGTTTAACAATCTAGCGGATCAAAATCCCTAGAACTTAATCTCAAATCGCGTTTAGCATTTGATTCTAATTATTGCAAAAATAGAAAAAGTTCATGTCGAATTTATTCTAGATTTGTGATAATTGATTTGAGATTAATACCTTGTAATCGATACAGTTGTTGTAACACCTTTCAAGTTTAATAATATTTTTATTTAACTTGAATTTTGTTTCACATTTTTTTTATTCCGCATTTATTTCGATTATTCGGTGCTGTTTGTATTCAACCCCCCCTTCTACAAACACATTGGGACCCAACACACATCCTACTCCCTTATGAGAAGCATCACTATAATTACCATATCTCCTTGATACTTTCGAAATGATAAAACAGGTGATATAATAATTCTCTCCTTTAACTCTGCAAAAATTTCTTTACCCCTCTCCATTTCGTATAAATTTCTTGCTTTTTCCTGGTTAGCTTCGTCGAAGGTATTGCAACTTCCGAGAAATCTTGCACAAATTTTCAATAATAACCAGTCCATGGTAAAACTCCTTACTTTTGTTGGTGTTTCTGGTCTCTTTTCATACATAGTAACTTTAATTTCTATTGGATCTCCTTTGGTCTCCTCCTCACTGATTACTTATGCTTTCTATCATCAAAACTTTCACCTTGCAAACTTCACATACAACTTCTCTCTCTTTTTTTTTCTTCTTTTTTTTTTCTTTTTTTTCCCGACTTTTCAGTTGTCATTAAATACTTTGCATGGTCCTCCATTGACTTTAAGTAACACAAGTACGAATCATCCAGATATTCCTTAAAGATTATTTCCATAGGTTCAATCTCTAATTGGTAACGCCCAAATCTTAAATCAATTTTAGGAAATGCTTTGCTTCTTCTATTTGATCAACAAATTAGTAGTTCGAGGTAACAAATACTTACTCTTGATAGTAAACTTGTTGAGCTTTCTTTAGTCGATGCATAATCTCATACTTCCATTTTCTTATTAACAATTAGTACTGGTACACCTTATAGGATATGCTGGGCCTAATCACTTCTTCTTCAAATATCTCTTGCGTCTACTTTGCTAACTTCCTCATTTTAACTGGTGCCATTTTGGGTAAGGCCGTAGTCACTGGCTTCGTCTCAAGCGTTAAGTCAATCGCGAGCTTCCTTTCTCTATCGGGAAGAAATGTTGATAACTTATCTAAAACATATCTTGAAATTCCTTAATTGCTATTAAATCTTCAAATTTTGTTTGCTTTTGACTTCTATTCATAATCACCATAGTGCTTATCTCTTGGTCACCGTAACTTCTTAGCTTACGTCATCGTTAACAAATTCTTTATATTCTTTCATCCTCTGAACCTCACCACCTTTTCATTTGGCATCCTCAGAACTATCTTTTCATCACGACGATCTATCTGGGCATCACGCTTAAACAGTTAATTCATTCCTTAGAATAATATCAAATCCTCACAAACTTATTTTCAGAAATCTCACTTTCACCATTGGTACTCACTTACTTAACAAATACACGTTCTTGAATTTTCTAGTCTTTTAATCATAGTTTTACCAATTCAACGAGGTAAATCATATTATCAACAATACCTTAGGGAATAAACAATCAAGTTGCTTCCACCTCTTCCCATACTTTAACGCATAAGGTATTCACCATAATCATCCATGTTGTCACGTCCGTAATCTAAACAACATATTTCACAGGAAAGTCGCATATTCTCGTTCTCGAAGACGTATCCTAATTGGAGTAGATTCCCTTGATTCCTAGTGGCTTCTTCACTGGGACTAGTGATTTGCAATCCTCTCCGGGTGCCCTTATTTCCTTCCCATACATAAGATCTAGATGGAACTTCATCCAGTACTTGATTCAGGATACGTTGATTTCTGTTTGAAAACTTCTGGCAAAGAACGACAATACAATAAAACGACTAGAAGGATTCAAAATTCAACAAAAATTAGAGTTGAAAAGAAAGAAGAAGTAAGGATTTGTATATGAATGAAACAACCACATTGGTACTTAAGATGGCCAGTCTTTCATACCATATGGCATACATCATATGATTAGGTGGCGTCCCACCCGACTCTTCGTCATTCTGACAAAGTGTCTCACCATAACACTGTTTGTTCCAATCAGAAAACAAAAATTGGGGGAAACAATTAAATTTGAAAAGAATGCAATATCCTCCTTTTCGATATCATAGCAAGGAGTTTATTTAAGAAAAGAAGTTCATACTTATTTAGGAATCAAAAAGAGAATATACACTGTAATATTAAAGACAAGAACGATACCATGGGTCACCATCCACATTTCACTTGTATTCATCTTTCGAACTTGTTCGATCATATCCCCATTGTTTCATATAATTACTTTAGAAAGTACGTTGAAATGCCTTCGCAAATTAAGCATTATGGTAGATTCTTACTTGTCACGTCTGGCGTCTTTATCATCACACCTCTACATATAATACTTTAACAACTCGATCATAATGACGTCCCTACCAGACAACCTCGAGTTTCCTTTTTCAATTTAGAATAACCCTGAAGCATTCAACATAGCGATCCTTGTGTTAATAATATTCTTTTTTTTAGGAAATCTGGAAATCTTCTCAATCTCTTTCAGTCATACTCAGACTTCTGTTAGATCAGTGAATTCTTTGAACTTGGATAATCCTGTAATTGGATGAGCAATTGCTCCGTACACTGATTCTGTTGTTAATCTTATCAAACAATACTTGCACTTTACTGTTAGGAATAATCAACTTCTTCATAATCATAGGTTACTTCGTTCTCGAAATTAGCAATACTAAATCTGAAACAACATCTTTCCAGGTAATCCGGGCTTTCTAATAAACAAGAAACTCAAGTAGTAACTTGACAACCAATATCTAAAAATTATTTTATTCGAAAAGGCTTTTAGAAATTTGTAAAGGAAAATCTTTTTCGAAAACTTGTTTAAAAAGTTTGGAAAATCACAAACCTGGTTGTCCTTACTATATGAGTTGGTTATTGTCCTTCCGACCTATAACAAGGTACCAAATTAATGGAACGATCATATAAAGGTCCATTCACTTCAATCTACGTTTTCTCCTTTATCGGGTCCATTTGCCTTCCTTAATCGATGAAAACTTCAAGTGTCGTTGCATGCTATCTTATTCGTAGCTTCACATCAAGCTTCCATACTGGTAATACTTCCGTTATCAACTATACAATCGTTAAGTGAAACAGACTATCCAATAGTCAACAAGTCGGCTAATGTCACATCGTCTTGTTAAAATAAATATCACATCATCATAACACCATTATTTAACTTCAAGAAATCTGTAGATCCATAATCTCCTCTAACTCTCTCTTTTCAATACCTATCTAATACATCCCACAAGCCAGCCATGGGTGGCCTAATTACTAATGGCTTCTTTTAACCTGTTAACAGCTATCCTCCGGAACACTTAAATTTTCTTTCTAAACTTCTTCTCACCTTTATTTATATCTCAAGTACTCACCATTTACAGTAACCCTCAAATCCATCCTCGTAGGTACTATTGCTTCATAGGACAAGTTTTAAACTGAGGGTATATAACAGGATATAGGGTAACCTAAAGAGATACACTCACAGCCGAATGTCCAGTAAAACAAGAATAACAGATGGAGGTTCTTGAATAGGTAATCTCATATCAAGAGGTGGAAAAGTAGCGGAGAATAGCTTGAAGAAGTGCACCTGTTATAACAGAAGGTAGTGCCATTAATGCTGGTGGAGGAACAAGGTGCAAATCCCATCTGAGAGAAGATGACGATCCTTGAACAGAAAGCTCCAAATGATCAAATGACACCGGGAAATCAAGATCTGTCATTGCCGTTGTCTGGAAATCACTTTGCAAGCTGAGAATCCCGAATCGCAACACGAGTCGTGCCGGAGACCTACTATGTAATCGTACTCATCCTTACGACGTCTTAGCTTTCTATATCCTTATCATAATCCTAATCCTCTACCCAATCCCAACAATCTGGGCTTGTTTCAGTGATTTATAACCTGTAGCTCTGATACCAACCTGTGGCGCCCTCCAAACCCGGGTCAGAAGTTTGGGGTCCATAACACATACACAATATATAATTTTGTAAAAGAGATATTAATTATAATGACCCTGCTTCACGAAACCACGGATCGCAACAGGTTAAAGTATGAAAATAAGCCACAACCTTAATTTTTATTAAAACGTATCAAATCCCAACTCATTTAACTTATAACTGATAATAAAATTATACTTACAATCTTACTATCTCACTACCTCCATAAGCTTCTGCTAGCTCGAACCAACTCAATCTGAAATCCTAGCTAGTACATTGAACTTGGAAATCTCGCTATTAACCGTACCTCTTTTTAACTGTAGAATACATAAAAAGATTCGCAAGAGTGAGCTAACTAGCTCAGCAAGTCATAATAACGATAAGTGAGGTTAAACAATGATCAAGTGAGATGATTCAGATGAATCAAGTTTCTTTTTAACTAATCATTAGAATTGGATATTCATTTTAAGTTTTAAAAACCAAGGTTAGGCTGCTGATCAATCACGCACTAACCCCGAGCAAGCACACAGCACTACTCTAATTACTGGATCCAAGGCACACATTGGCCAACTTGACCATTGGTATGGTCTGACCACGAATCTGGTCCACATATATAAAAACTATCCAATCCTAAAGCAGTTCAATACGATAACAATATGATTCAATAAAACAAGATCATAATCAATAACGGTTAAACATTTGCATAAAAACGTAAGGAAACTCATGGATATCTCAAGGGTAAAATAGGGTATGTATAAGAAATGGTTTTCAGTTTGTACAGGGGTCAGGTATTTGACCAGTAATGATTTTTCAAGATATAGTTCTTTGATGTTATTAAGAATGATTGGAGTATGAAAGTTTCTGTGCTTTCAAATCATTCTCTTTCAGTGTTTGGTGTTGGTAGTTATACCTTTGGGAAGGAGTATTATATTTGTATGGTTTGGTGCCAGAGGATCAATTAAGGACGAATTACAAAGAATAAGGCTTATGGCTCAAGATTAAGAGAAATCAGGATTCAAGGTTAGATAGTTTAAAACACTTGCAATACAAAACAGGAGTTGTTTTAAATAATAACGACATGTTATGAAACAGTTCGAAAATAATTACAATATATCTTGAAGAAAAGTTCGGAAGTACTTGCCTTACAAGGCGTTACAACTATTACTGATCAACTTTGAGCCGACTTTGCTATTCAGGCTTTAACGTCCAACCACTAGATCCCATTGGATTCGATTTCGACACTCAGGTCTTCCTATTGAAACTCTACTGAGCTCGTCGACTGACCACTAGGTTATCTTTAGTCCATCGTCCATTTCCAGGTTCTCGACTATAACCTACAGGGTCGAAATACCCTATGTTAGACGCTCAGTTATGCTTGACATATCCTCGCTAACAACCTACCCATACTGTAGCATATTCCCACTTAAAATTATTCAGGTTATAATAACACAGACAACAATTAGGGTTTCACGTTCTCGAAATCGGTTCAGTGTTCATTTTCAGAAAATACGTATACTCATCATCTTACGAAATTAGGGTTACTCATTTTGGACAGAACATTCATCGCAAAATACAATTAGGTTTTGTATAAAACATACGTATATGTATTTACTTAACTCGCTCGACGTCCCGATAATTCTCGGATACGCTCCCGTATTTCCGTAGTTCGATTTCCCGGAAATCGGACAGCGTTCCCTTTGTTCATCGGACTACCCGTCAAAACATCATCGACGTCAATAATACAAATCACAATCCAATTTTCACAATTCCACAACCATTCCCTTACGAAGCTAATTACATGACTCATTTTATTTATTTTATAAAAAATTAGGACTCAGAATAAATTCATCACCGTCCACCGTCGGCTCGCCGAGGCTCATCACCGACGGCGGTAAAACCCGGAGGTACCCGGTTCGGATTCCAATCACAGGTTTCGCCGATAAATAAAATTTTATTAATTACAACTTAATAATTCAAGTATCCATCACAATATTTATTCGAATAATACTATGATAATCATCGAATCAGTTCATCAAAAGAATAAGTTCGAAAATCTGAAATTTGTACCAACCCCCAGCTCACGCACACGCGCGTGGCCGGAAAAGGGGAGAATCAGGCAACAACAATCGGCAGAACAGTAACAGCAAAGCAACCCTCATCAATTAAACTATGTGTATATACATACATATAAACACAGCCATACATACATCAACCTTACGCGGACAAATCCCCCACACGCCACCGTCCTCACCGGAAAACGGGGGGCCGGCGGCGATGGGATAAGGAAGAACAAGAGGTGCAGATTACCAGGAGCAGAGAAACCAGCACAGTGAGGATAGAGGAAATCAGGAAATACAAGAGAGAAGAAGCAAGCCCTCGAGGACTTGATTCCACCGAGAAGGATCGAGAAGGGAAAAGGAGTTACAGGGGAGGAGTATTATGTTTGTGTGTATAATCTATTATTTATTTATCAATTGACTCAGTTACTGCCACGTATCAAGGCAGAAATTTAACAGATTATATAAGCTACACGTGTCCCATATTTCGCTGTAACCCCAGATTCTGTTCGTGTTTTACAAAATACTGAGCAACTCTATGAGTAAAGAAAATTAACCCAAAATTACCAAATTAGTTTTTAAAAATATCACAAATAACTCATAATTATAAAAATAATTTTTTCATAATTTTCAAAGTATATTTGAAACGTAACTCGTACCCGCATTTAACAATTAACGCTTTGAGCTACACTCAAAATAAATTCAGAAAATTACGAAAATAGTCTTAAAATATTACAAATATCCCGAAGTTAATAAAAACATAAATATCCTAATTTTTAAACAAATTCTGAAATACAATTTGTACCCGCTTTTAGCAATTAAACGAATCAATGCGCGTGTGAAGTTAGTCCCGAAAATTTCCAAAATAATTTTAAAATTCTCAAAATATTCCAAACTTAAATAAATACGAGTTTCATAATTTTTGAAGAATTCTGGAATTAAATACAAATTTTACAATTAAATGTAATCAGAAAATCATAGAGGGCTAAATAATTGATGAAATATTGATTTCTAAATTTTATAAAATCCTAAAAATAATTATTGTAATTGTAAAATCATAAAAACAATTTTAGAGACACTTCAAATATTTATACAAATAAATTGCATTAAATCCACTTTAAAAGTGAAACAATTCAATACAATTCCTTAATTAATCACGCGAACAACCCGGTACATCATAAATCACACCTAGATAATAATCAAACAACACATAGCGGTCAAAACCAATACACACATTTTATTTAATAATTTCCATAATAATCACATATTTAATTAATTCAACAATACACGCGTCGTTATAGCTGTAGCTGAGGTAGGAGCTACCAATAGGATATGTTTTCAACTATTGTCGTACCAGACTTATGTATATTATGAATTGTATTAATGGAAAAGTATTCAGAAACCCTTTTGAGGTGTAATGACTTATAATTGTGGAATAAAATGACTTGTGTTATTTTTGGTATTCATCTCTGAGCCTATAACTTGTGGTGTGTGTGTGTATATTGTGGGGTTACAATACGCAGTAGTTGGTGGTTTATTAAGATTAAGTGTTATTAAGAGAAATGGAACTCATAACAACCCGGATCCTCGACCCCGGATTTTGGGGTGTTACATATAGGGTCTCAACATACTTGGTGTCTATTCAGCTTCTATCTCTTTTGTGGATGCCTGGTAGTAGGGTATTCGTACAACAAAAATTGACGATTACTAGTTTCGTGTTGTCTTATTAATGTCATCACCATTGCATGCTAAGCTTAAGAACAATGACTTTGAATGAAGTAGTAATGAAGTTAGAATCCCATGTTTGTCTCATATAAGTAATCAACCCTTTTAATCTCTTAGTTAGTTGCATGTTAGTTAATAATCTAGTTATAAACAATTTCAACTTGTTATTCGTTTTAGCATTGAATAATAACCATATCATTGTTGCATAAGTACACATTCTTAAATTAACCTAAACAAGTCTCTATGGGAACGAACTAGAAAGTATTCTATATTACTTGCGAATGCGTATACTTGCGTGAATATTAGCGCGTGTTTTTGTCCTAACAAGTTTTTGGAGCTGCTGCCGGGGACGCGGTGTTAATTTTTTGTTTATGTTCTTATCATCAGCTGTCATTAAAGTTCACTGACTCGGATATTTTACTTACTTGTTTGCTTGTTGCTTTTTTTTCAGATACTCTAGAGTGCGTTTATGCAAACGCGTTCTCGATCTCGAAAGAGAACACTGGATAAAACAGAGGAAGTATTTGAAGAAGAAGTTTTTGTTGAGGAGAAAGTTGAAGAAGAAGATCTAATCATAATGGGAGATCAAGCAGCAAATCCTAAGCTTTTGATGGACTATTCTAAGCCGAAGATCAATGATATTCAGTCTAGCATTATTAGGCCAGCCATCACGTCTAACACCTTTAAAATCAAGTCGAGCACGATTCAGATGATACAAGATTCAATTCAGTTTGGGGGTTCTCCTATAGAAGATCCCAACATGCACATCAGAGATTTCATCGAGATATATGACACTTTTAAGTTCAATGGATTTATCGAATATGCTATAAAGCTGAGGCTTTTCCCATTCTCTCTGAGGGATAAGGCTAAGTGTTGGTTGCATTCTCTGCCACCATGCTCTATTACTACATAGGAGGATCTTGCTCAGAAGTTTCTCACTAAATTCTTCCCTATGGTGAAGATTGCAGCAATCAGGAATGCTCTTACTCAATTTGTGCAATAAACGGGAAAATCTTTGTGTGAGGCTGGGGATCGCTACAAGGAGATGCTTAGGAAGTGTCCTCATCATGGGATTCCTGACTGGATAATCATTAACTGCTTTTATAATGGGTTGGGTGCTACTTCTAGAACCATGCTTGATGAAGCATTAGGTGGAGCCTTATGGGCTAAAAGCTACGATGAAGCTTATGAATTGGTTGAACTGATGGTTGCTAATGAATACCAGAACCCAACTCAGAGAATGCCTCAAGGCAAGGTTGTTGAGAATATGTTGTGAACTTGATAATTACATTAACAAAACACCTTAGTAGATTCAACTTAGTGAAAAATGTAGCACTCGACGGATGATCAGATATAGTCCCGACGGATGACTCAATATAGTCCCGACGGATGATGATTTGACATTCATCGAGTGAGTAGCTTATGTAAAAATAAGTCATGTAGCACATTTCTGTAAACACCTTTGTATAGACTCTTTAATAGCATATAAGTCATGTTGACTTTAACTAGATATGCAGAATAGGTTGATTAATTATAAATATAAGATGTCTTATAATTCTGCATAAGTGAAATGAAGTCAAGTGTCAAATAGCTACCCGACGGATGATTAACAAAGCTACCGATGGATGATCAACAAGGCAACCTGATGGATGATAATCATGTACCCGACGGATGATCAATTCAAACATCTGTTGATAGTGACAACACAGTCACATGCGTCGAGTGTTTCCAAAAGGAATGTAGCAGCCTATTCAGCTGGGTCTTTGAGAACAAAGAAGCATTACCATTTCCAAGCTATTATGAAGATATTCAAAGATGCTGGAATAGAGTAGTGAAGCAGCATAGTATTATAATTGATAGGTTTTGTTTTATTATCTTGTCTTATTACTATGTAATCTTAGTGATATATAAACCAAGATGAGTAGAACAATTAGAAGACTAAGCAAATACATTCTCAGAGAAACAATTGTAAGCTGTATCATGTAGCATTTCTCTGTAAGTGTAGTTGTTCATATTTGTAAGCAGCTGTGAGCTATTCAAGCTTCACAGGGTTCTCTTGATATATATATATATATATATCTGGTGGATACATTTAAATCCACCAGAAAGTTTTTAAAGACTTGCGTTTTTAATTACTTGTGTTTTGATTTATCTAACTCTTCATTCGGCATTTTGCAAATCAAACACTTATATATTGTTAAGTTAGAACCACTTTTAATTAATCTCAAAAAGTAGCCAGAATTATATTCAACCCCCCCTTCTGTAATTCTTGTTGTATTGTTAGGGACTAACAATTGGTATTAAAGCAAACTCTTGAAGCACAAAGAGTTTAAAGATCACAACAAACAGCAAGATGAACAAGAAGGATGTCGGAGTCAAAATTCCTTTTCTGGACAAAGATAATTACCATCACTGGAAGGTAAAGATGCATCTTCACTTACTTTCTCAAGATGAGGTGTAACACCCCCAGATCCGGGGTCGGGGATCCGGGTCGTCACGGTCTTTCTTTCCACAATACCACTTCACTAAATTAATAATAAATAACCTTATGCTGTGACCCCACACTAACACACACCACAACCCGTTATAGTCTCAGAGATGAAATTTAAATAAGTACAAGTCTTTGAATCCACAATTTAAAAGTTATTACAACCCAAAATGATTACTTGATAAATTTACAGTTAATTGCCATTATCTGCCACAAGTTATAATTATACATAATTGATTCTCGAAAGTAGATGGTCTGATCTACAATAGATCTACCTCTGCAGCTATAGCAGCTACAACATCAACGGGAAGACGCGAGACGCTTCCCACGCGCTTGCGCTGGGTCTGCTGGAGTCTGGCCATCTTTCCTAACTGTTGTTGTGTGATGAAGAAATAAAGCAAGGGTGAGCAGCAAGCCCACCAAAATAATATGTATAATGATTTACAATATATGAGCCTACTCATAATACTCATGAAAGTCTTGGTCAAAAGAAATGAACCAAGTTTGATATCTTAATGCGATGAAGTCGCAAAATATTCAGTATATATACATATATACTTTTCAAAATATTGGAAGTCCTCTTCCATGCATGATATACACAAAGTCCCAGTGTATAACTGTATATAAAAAAATATCGTTGCAAGGTGATCTCATATATCTAACCTTGTCTCAACGTTTTTCTGAAAATCTTTGTCATGCATAAGATAATCATTTACTAGATATAAGTTTAAAAAAAATGAAGTTACAAGATACTCCAATATACTTATATCTTTTCCAAATACTACTTGAACTACCACCGTTCAAGTTATAATTAGTTTCAAAGTTCATCACCCAGATGAGACTACAAGATAAGACTTGAATAGATTCAATCTTTGAAATATCATTATAAATAACGAAGTTACGAGATACTTCATTAAGTCCTGATATATATATATATCCATATATATATATATATATATCTCATACATTTCCTGAAAATCTCTGTCATGTAAAGTATGAACAGAGTTTGAAACATCCAATGAATTTTGGAAAGAAAAAGAATTTTGGCATAAACCAGATATCTTGCTGATCAGGAAAAGATACCAATAAGTAACCTTTTCTACTAGTAGATGGATGAATCCCCCACCGGTCATCACCCTGGCCACATAAGGACCTTGTGCTGGACCGCCACCCGGCCTCTTACGCGTTGATGGACTGCCACCCAGCCACTTACACTTTCATAGACCGTACCCCGGCCTGTCGCTTATGCCGACTCAATTAGATGGGCTTACTTCCCGAACATTGGGCAAGTAATCAATTCATTTACCAAAACTGCAACCTCGTTGCGAATATAAAGTACACCACAGAGCCGGATTCCCCAGGTTTTGAGCGAGTATTTAAATCCCCTTAAAAAAGGAAGATCTTAAATATAAAGATGAGTTTTGGGATCCGCTCTGACTTTAAAAATCATTTTGAAGACTCGAAAACACTTTATAGAGTGTTTGGAGTAAAGCTGATTTAATGAAGTAAATCAGTCCCCAGAATATTTAGAAAATGACTGAATATTATTATTTAAATAATATTCCCTTAAAGAATAATCTTTATAAAAATAATTGAAGTAGAAGTATTTAAAACTTATACTTGAAACGAGTATTAAATAACCAAAGATATACTTATATGAAAGTACTATCTTTATTTGAATAATCGAAAATAAGTTTGATTATTGACACCTTATTCTTTAATAAAATAAAGAATATACCTCAGCAAATAATCGGAGTCATAGATCCTCAAATGAATATTCAAATAATATTCATTAAATAATATAAACTGAGTCATAAGCCCTCGAATGAATATTCAAATAATATTCAATAAATAATATAAAAGAGTCATAAGCCCTCGAATGAATATTCAAATAATATTCAGATAAATAAATAAAAGGGTCATAAGCCCTCGAATGAATATTCAAATAATATTCAGATAAATAAATAAAAGGGTCATAAGCCCTCGAATGAATATTCAAATAATATTCAGATAAATAAATAAAAGGGTCATAAGCCCTCGAATGAATATTCAAATAATATTCAGATAAATAAATAAAAGGAGTCATAAGTCCCCGAATGAATATTCAAAATAATATTCATTTAATATAAAGGAGTCATACGCCTTCGAATAATGTTCGAAATAATATTCAATAATAAAATAAAGTTAAAGTTATCGAATAAACCTTATTCGATTAATAGTTTTGAAAACTATGACCATATATATATATAAGTATATATATATATATATTTATATCCATATATACAAAATCTACTCGGGATCCTCGACTCCCGGTTTTAGAAAATATTTTCACCTTTGGGTCCCTATACTAAGGGTATATGCAAGTTACCGCTATCCTCTAGCATAGGTATTATCAACTGAACCAACAGATATATATATGGAAAGAATGCGAAACAGGCATGCATATATATATACCATAGCAGCATGCTTCAATATATTGCATCATTTGCTAATTAACCAACATGCATCTATCGCAAGATAATGCAAATACATATATTCATCACAACAACAGTTATAACGGGTAGAAAACTTGCCTGAGCGACTGGGGGTTACGAATGGCTCGGGACGAGTCTGGTAACCTATAAACAACAAGTAAGTTGGAATTAAACCAAAGTCACTTGTAAATCTATACTCTAACCAACTCAGACTCTAACGCTCGTTTTGCGCTTACTGATTCTCTTAAGTCACTCGAGTACCCTCGGCTCCACCATTTTTAATAATTTAACCTTTACGAGTTTTAAGGCGATTCCTTCGCGAGTATCTTACCAACTGCCTAACACACGTACCATAAATGTTTCATGCATTAATTAACCCTTTTTGGTCTTTAACCTATGTTTCAAAGTAAGGCGAGAGGAAAAGTTTCGTTCGCGAAACGCCGTTACTTGAAACGGTCGTTTCTCCTAAACCGTGCATCGGAATCGAACGAACTACATATAAAAACGAAGCTCGTAACATGAGCTATCTAAACATGGCAGTGGTCATAATCTAGCAGGGGGTTCTCGGGTCCTAATGTTATGCACAAAAACAGTCTACAGAAAATCGGACGTTACGACGGCTATGTTTACGCGATTTCCCAAATTTAAACCAATTCAAACAACCACAATTTCAACTCCAATTCACAACCCAATCAAACCTCCATCTAAACTACATTACAACAGCCCCCAATCAACTCAATATTACCAATTTATTCATCTAAACCAAGTCCAAAAAAAGTGACCAAGAACTTCAAATCTAACAAGCATCACTCCTAACTCCAAAATCAACAAAACCACTTACTAAACAAAGATCTATCATGAGTACACACTCATTACACTAACCCATCATCTAACATTATAAAATCCAAACCAACAAAACTTAATACTAAGGGTTTGAGAAGTTATACCTTCCTTGGAGAGTGGAGAATCAAGAGAATGGCTTGGAATCACCTTTAAAGTCCTTATCCAAGCTTAATCTAAACAAAACTTCAAGAACACAAATTTTAGTTCTTGAAAACACTATTCACCATCTTCTTTCATGATTTATAGAAAAAGATTGGCTTGGAATTAGAAGCTTAAACTTATAGGAAGTATGTAACTATCCATGGGGAAGCTTAGATAATTACCTTGCTAAATAGTAAGTGGAGGAGCTTGGACTTTCATTTTTTAAGAAAAGCACCCGAGAGCATGAAGAAGAAGAAGAGAGATTTTTGTGTTTTGGCTTGATTTGCTTTTGGTTGGTTGATTTTTGTTGTTTGCTTTAGTGAATTACCTAGTTGCCCTTAGTTTTGTGTGGTTAAAAAGTCACCACATCTCCTTCCTTCCCATGTCATGCTTGTGTCATCCTCATGATGTCATCCTCCCCTCCTTGTCCTCTTCTCATTGGTTGGGTGACATCATCCTCTCTAATCCCTTTGATTAACTTCCTAATTGTTTTCCTAATGACCGCTGATCTGTTATACGGTTCGCTTAACTTTCGTTTATCGTTTGAAGGATCATACCCGGGATCTTATTACTTAGGTTCCCCTAACCTTTCTCAATATATTATATTACTTTTATGATCCTCTCCTATAATCCTTTAATTTAAATCCTTTTTATCCTGTTACCTTTTTCTCAAATCTTTCCGTATCTAGTGTATTTCCGGGAAAAATCAAAGTGTTCGGATTTGGATTCTGACGATCTTTACATACACTTATATCCCATATAAAGTACTAATAAAATCTCAGAATATCCATATCAGAACCCCTACATAGTGTGGCATGAAAAGTTTTCTCATTCAGCAAAAACACTATTCATAAGGGTTTCAAAAATTTCCCAAAAATTGGGGTTATTACAGTCTCCCCTCCTTAAAAGGATTCCGTCCCGGAATCAGATAGAAAATGAATAGGGATACTCTCTTAGCATTGCACTTTCTAACTCTCGAGTAAATTTTCCCACATTGTGGTTCTACCATCAAACTCTTACTAGTTTGATAACCCTTCTCCTAAGCACTCGTTCCTTTTTACTCTATACCCTTCCTGGTTGCTCCATATAGGTTACGTCTGGTTGCATGTCTATGCGCTCATATGCCCCTATTTGTCTGGAATCCGAATTACACTTCCTTAACATTGATACGTGGAACACGTTATGAACTTGCTACAGGTTCGGGGGTAGGGCTAGCTCATATGCTAACTTCCCAAACGTCTTAATATATCCAAGGGTCCAACAAATTGTAGACTTAGCTTTCCTTTCTTTCCGAACCTCATCAATCCTTTTTCAAGGGTTTCCAAGGGGATACCTATAACATTACTAGGCCCCCTATTTCATACTCTTTGTCCTTTTTGAGTCAAATCAGCATACCTCTTATGTTCATCTTGGGTTACTACCAGCCGTCCTCTGATTAGATCTATTATATCCCTGGTCCTTTGGACTACTGCGGGTCCGAGCATCTTGCGCTCTACAACTTCATCCTAACATAAGGGAGATCGACATTATCTTCCCTCAAGGATCTCATAAGGTGACACCTCGATAATGACATATGATCTATTGTCGTGATATAATTAAATCCGCGTTAAGTGATCATTCCAAATTTTTTTCAAGTCTATTGCACAGACTCTCATTATAGCGTTTAGCATTAGAGCTTTTGCTTCTCAATACCCATTCTTTTCGAGTTCGTAATCGCTACTACCTTCCGTTCCTAATATTATACTGGTTATACTTTTGCTCGTTAGCGTTCTATAACCTTTTAATAACCACGTCAACCTTAGTATTACGAATGTGTTCCCATTCTGAATACCACCATAACTTTACTACTCCTTTTTCAGCTGTTTCTATTTTCGAAAGCTTAATCCTTCATATAGAAGTAAAAGAATTTATTGAGAGATCACTATGATCATGAACACTTGTTATCTCGCATAGTTAGTACAGAAGGTGGCCAGCCTTTAGTACTTGACAAGCAATTAAACAATAGTTGGTATCCTACTAGGCTTCTATCACACAGATAGACAGTCATTCAGCAATACCTCCCCTTCTTGAAGGGTTGTTCTTCTCAATTTACATGAAATGAAAAGAAGAGAAAAGAACGAACTGAAGAAAATTGTATATATAAAAAAATATACTGCCACAAAATATCTGGCTTGGAACCTACCTCTGAACTATAGAGGTTTGTCATAGGAGAACAAAACATATACGTATTTATATCAGCATCAAGTATTATAGCATCGTATTTCCCATGCCTAAATATTTCTATTCCTTCCATCATTCTATGGACCCATGCTCTTCCTCAAGCTTATACACAATCACCTTTGAAACTCCCTCGATTTCGAAAATCGAACCTGGGATCTCATTTTAGACATCACCGTTACTAGAGTTCTATGCTTGCACCGCAACCTTCCTCATATAGTAATACGACTCTCTTTTCATAAGAGGGAATAAATATTCAGTAGGTAGATACTCTACTTAATTAGTCTATCAATGATAACTTATACACTACCACGACCCGTTTAGTGGTACTCAATCTCAACATCCATTCCAATACAACTCTCACGGTTGTAATCAGCTCGTTACTCGCAGAATCATTGCTGCCTTACTATGGTCCACCACTGACCCACTGTCATCATTCACTTTCCATGAAATCTTAATAGCTAACCATACGGAGTCCATACATGTCGTATCAAATCCTTCTAAGGAGGTAACATAATCATCATTTCTGATTCATGAAGAACACTCCTGATCTCAAAGGTTCGTTTAGTCCTTTTGAAACATGGTCCAGGCTCATTCTCAAGATAGTACCTTCTAAGATAGATAGCCCGTTTATGGCGATTACACGAATTAAACCTTTACCAACTACTATTACGGTTGGGTATTGCACAGTCATCAGAAGGAATGTCAATCTTCCAAACCATAATACAACCTTCACAGTTTTAACCATCATCACTGTATTCTTTTGGCACAAGCGCCTATAATTATCCTCTTACCTTTAAAGTGTCGGCCACCTCTTTGGCCTTTCCTGATAGTAAAATTTCCTTACAGTCAATGTCACTTTAACCATCTCCAAATAAATTTTCTACCTTATTTCAATCACAGCTTATGTGAAAATGCTTTCCTTAAAATCTGATGAGTAAAAAAAATCACCATTTTTCCATAAGTTATTGCCTCAGTCTTTAGAGGTTAATCACTGTCATGACTGACTCTTAATCATACTTAGAACATCTTTTATCCTGGGCCCTAATTGCCCTGAACAATTTCGACCTTTACTGGTTCGATTCATACTTTCTCGTGGTTCAACACGTGCCCCACTTGGCATCATTATAATTACGTCATATTTCCTTTATCCACATTTCTATTCTTGAAAATTTTAAATATTACCTTTTTCCTTATAAAACCTCTAAGGTTATCCTTCAATCGTTCCTCCTGTATTCCCTAGATACAGGGCATATTAAAATACCATTTACTATTACTAGAACCATTATCTATATACTTCTGAAAAATTTCTCCACTGATTCTTAAAGGTTGTTGCTACATTAACCCTTTCCAAATCATACTGTCAAAACTCATACTGTCCCTATTAAGGGTGAAATTCCAACCTTTATGCATTCCCCTAGGATTCATTTTAAGTTACCGATGTTCTATCCTTAATTCCACCTTTAAAAGGTACCTGCATCCTTCCATGGATAAATCAAGTCATATATCCCTGATAAGGGTGTCTTATTCAATCATTCCCACCTCGATAGTCTATACCTAACTTCATAATAGCATCCTTATTCAAATTGAGGTCAATCCATATGGCCTCCAAAAGATAACAATGGTCATCCGCTTTTCTTTCCTGATTTGGTAATGATAACCTGGATGTTCTGGAAGATATTGGTCATGTTCAACGTGAACTTCTTCTTAATAATTCCTTATTTACTTTTGTTGTTTATCTCAACAGTCATCTCAATGTTGGGATATCTTTCATATCTGGCGTCTCCCTTTCTGGGTATCATGCCACCGGTCTTACACTTTACCTTCTTGAAGGTCACTTCCTTCACCCAATTTTCTTAATTTCTTACTTTCTTGTCTCCTCAGTCTATCCGCGTCTCATTATTTATCCTTCGAATTATCTCAAGGTTTCCTCGAATCTTCCCAACTTACAGGGGATAAAATATATGTATCTCTTATACCTTCAACCATCAATTTAACTCATGGTGAATCACTCTCATCCGGACGATTACCTACTTTTCTATTTCTATTTCTACGAGTCTTTAGGGTTTCCTCATACCCAACTCCCTTATCATTCCTCAAACTCTCTTGCCTTTATATTCCTTTCTCTTATCGTTATTTCATGAACCAGCACAACATAAGCATTGATTTCAAACATCCCGTCATTCTGGATTCGTGTCTTCAGAACGAATCTTGATAACTTTTACAACTTAGATTCATAATTCATCATACTCGTCTGCCTTTGTTCTGGCTCTAAAGCTTTTACACTATTCCATAACCTTGGGAATTACTTTCCCGAAAACAATTGGCTGAACTTTAATCAGTTTATTATAATCTCTTGCTCCGTGCCTTCCTTGGCCTTTCACCAGCGGGTGGTCTCTCTCTTAGGAGGGTAAGTGACAAAACAGTCTTTTGTGGTTCGTCAATCATTTAGAATCTCAAATGATTCATCTATTTCCTTTAGCCAGGCTCTTGCCTCGGCTGGGTCAGCTTGTTCCATGGAACTCTGAGAGCTTAGCGACTTAAAGGTCCTGAAAGAATTTCTCACCGCACTGTCTCCTCAGGGTGGTGGTTGGGGATAATAGTCTAAGTTCTCTTTAGACAGGTCCATGAATTGCCGTATAGGGGTACCATCTCGGGTCTCCTGTCCTTACTCGACTTTTATTTCCTCAGTCTAAATATTTCTTCCTACTCCCCATAATTGGGGTCATCTTACATAATTTAAATCCTCATTTTCCACTTCATCATGTTATGGGTTCCTTTTGTCTTGGTGGCAACCTCCCTGACTATCACGTTCAGGGTTTGCTCTAACTCTTATTCCTTAACTAGCTTTCATCTAAGATTTCATCTTTAAGCTCTTAAACATTTGGAACCCAAATTCTATAGGAATACCTCATTATTCCCTTATCATCTCTCTTGGTATTAATCTCATACCTATTTGTAGGCTCTCTGCCTTCATTCATCACTTTTACTGGCACGATATGTTCTTTTCCAATAATTCGGGCTGTATTGCTATCTCAAACAGCTTTTCGGTACCGGCTCCGGTTACCTTCACTACTATTTCCATTTTCTCAAAATCTCTTATAAACTCTCCAAAAGACATTATCATCTTGAGTCTCTCCTTTTTACTAAGGGCATCAGCCACCATATTGGCTTTCCCCGAATGATAAAGAATCTCCCAATCATAATTCTTGATTAGCTCTAACCGCCTCCTCTGGCGTATGTTGAGCTCTTTCTACGTAAGAATGTACTAGAGCTCCTATGGTTTGTGAATCTCACACTTCTCTCCATACAAGTAGTGCCTCAAATCTTTAGGGCAAAACTATTGCCACGAGCCTAAGCTCATGGGCGGGGATATCGAATTTCATATTACCTTAATTGTCTTGACGCAGACGCGATTATCTTGCTGTGCTATATAAGAAGCACCCTAATTCCTTATGCGAAGCATCACTTACAAATCACAAAATCTCATTTTCCATCCGGCAACGCCAACATAGGGAACGTCACCAACCTTTGCTTCGGTTCTTAAAAGTTGTTCTCGCATTTCTTTGTCCATTCGAACTTCTCAGTCTTACGAGTAAGCCGCGTTAAAGGGGCTACTATCTTTACAAACTTGAACGAACCTCCGGTAGTGACCAGCCAATCCTACCTCTGGTAGTCGACCCAACCAGGGTTATCAATTCATCAGTGGTCCTTTATCCAATCTCGTCAGGATCCTCCATGGGATCCTCCTCAACAACTATCCCTTCTAGGACAACATCCTCAACCGCTAAATCCTCAATATCAACATCATCCGGTCCTGTATTAGGACGCTCCATCAAATCCACAATCTAATCTCCAATAAGTAATAAAACATCATCGCGTTGTTGCTCCTCAACCTCAGGGTTCGGAGTCCCGCTACCATATACGATAACGAACTACGCTCCTATCACGATATTTATAAGGGTTCCCATAAGGGTTTTAACTGTCAGTGCTACGTTAGGTAGCCCGACTATGAACTTGGCAAGAGTTCTTATTATCTTAGTTAACTTATTATCTTAACGTCCCATCATCTCTGAGGTTTATAACGCTTAGCTCTGATACCATTTCTGTAACACCCCCAGATCCGGGGTCGGGGATCCGGGTCGTCACGGTCTTTCTTTCCACAATACCACTTCACTAAATTAATAATAAATAACCTTATGCTGTGACCCCACACTAACACACACCACAACCCGTTATAGTCTCAGAGATGAAATTTAAATAAGTACAAGTCTTTGAATCCACAATTTAAAAGTTATTACAACCCAAAATGATTACTTGATAAATTTACAGTTAATTGCCATTATCTGCCACAAGTTATAATTATACATAATTGATTCTCGAAAGTAGATGGTCTGATCTACAATAGATCTACCTCTGCAGCTATAGCAGCTACAACATCAACGGGAAGACGCGGGACGCTTCCCACGCGCTTGCGCTGGGTCTGACCATCTTTCCTAACTGTTGTTGTGTGATGAAGAAATAAAGCAAGGGTGAGCAGCAAGCCCACCAAAATAATATGTATAATGATTTACAATATATGAGCCTACTCATAATACTCATGAAAGTCTTGGTCAAAAGAAATGAACCAAGTTTGATATCTTAATGCGATGAAGTCGCAAAATATTCAGTATATATACATATATACTTTTCAAAATATTGGAAGTCCTCTTCAATGCATGATATACACAAAGTCCCAGTGTATAACTGTATATAAAAAAATATCGTTGCAAGGTGATCTCATATATCTAACCTTGTCTCAACGGTTTTCTGAAAATCTTTGTCATGCATAAGATAATCATTTACTAGATATAAGTTTAAAAAAAATGAAGTTACAAGATACTCCAATATACTTATATCTTTTCCAAATACTACTTGAACTACCACCGTTCAAGTTATAATTAGTTTCAAAGTTCATCACCCAGATGAGACTACAAGATAAGACTTGAATAGATTCAATCTTTGAAATATCATTATAAATAACGAAGTTACGAGATACTTCATTAAGTCCTGATATATATATATCCATATATATATATATATATCTCATACATTTCCTGAAAATCTCTGTCATGTAAAGTATGAACAGAGTTTGAAACATCCAATGAATTTTGGAAAGGAAAAGAATTTTGGCATAAACTAGATATCTTGCTGATCAGGCAAAGATACCAATAAGTAACCTTTTCTACTAGTAGATGGATGAATCCCCCACCGGTCATCACCCTGGCCACATAAGGACCTTGTGCTGGACCGCCACCCGGCCTCTTACGCGTTGATGGACTGCCACCCAGCCACTTACACTTTCATAGACCGTACCCCGGCCTGTCGCTTATGCCGACTCAATTAGATGGGCTTACTTCCCGAAATTGGGCAAGTAATCAATTCATTTACCAAAACTGCAACCTCGTTGTGAATATAAAGTACACCACAAAGCCGGATTCCCCAGGTTTTGAGCGAGTATTTAAATCCCCTTAAAAAAGGAAGATCTTAAATATAAAAATGAGATTTGGGATCCGCTCTGACTTTAAAAATCATTTTGAAGCCTCGAAAACACTTTATAGAGTGTTTGGAGTAAAGCTGATTTAATGAAGTAAATCAGTCCCCAGAATATTTAGAAAATGACTGAATATTATTATTTAAATAATATTCCCTTAAAGAATAATCTTTATAAAAGTAATTGAAGTAGAAGTATTTAAAACTTATACTTGAAACGAGTATTAAATAACCAAAGATATACTTATATGAAAGTACTATCTTTATTTGAATAATCGAAAATAAGTTTGATTATTGACACCTTATTCTTTAATAAAATAAAGAATATACCTCAGCAAATAATCGGAGTCATAGATCCTCAAATGAATATTCAAATAATATTCATTAAATAATATAAACTGAGTCATAAGCCCTCGAATGAATATTCAAATAATATTCAATAAATAATATAAAAGAGTCATAAGCCCTCGAATGAATATTCAAATAATATTCAGATAAATAAATAAAAGGGTCATAAGCCCTCGAATGAATATTCAAATAATATTCAGATAAATAAATAAAAGGGTCATAAGCCCTCGAATGAATATTCAAATAATATTCAGATAAATAAATAAAAGGAGTCATAAGTCCCCGAATGAATATTCAAAATAATATTCATTTAATATAAAGGAGTCATACGCCTTCGAATAATGTTCGAAATAATATTCAATAATAAAATAAAGTTAAAGTTATCGAATAAACCTTATTCGATTAATAGTTTTGAAAACTATGACCATATATATATATATAAGTATATATATATATATATATTTATATCCATATATACAAAATCTACTCGGGATCCTCGACTCCCGGTTTTAGATAATATTTTCACCTTTGGGTCCCTATACTAAGGGTATATGCAAGTTACCGCTATCCTCTAGCATAGGTATTATCAACTGAACCAACAGATATATATATGGAAAGAATGCGAAACAGGCATGCATATATATATACCATAGCAGCATGCTTCAATATATTGCATCATTTGCTAATTAACCAACATGCATCTATCGCAAGATAATGCAAATACATATATTCATCACAACAACAGTTATAACGGGTAGAAAACTTGCCTGAGCGACTGGGGGTTACGAATGGCTCGGGACGAGTCTGGTAACCTATAAACAACAAGTAAGTTGGAATTAAACCAAAGTCACTTGTAAATCTATACTCTAACCAACTCAGACTCTAACGCTCGTTTTGCGCTTACTGATTCTCTTAAGTCACTCGAGTACCCTCGGCTCCACCATTTTTAATAATTTAACCTTTACGAGTTTTAAGGCGATTCCTTCGCGAGTGTCTTACCAACTGCCTAACACACGTACCATAAATGTTTCATGCATTAATTAACCCTTTTTGGTCTTTAACCTATGTTTCAAAGTAAGGCGAGAGGAAAAGTTTCGTTCGCGAAACGCCGTTACTTGAAACGGTCGTTTCTCCTAAACCGTGCATCGGAATCGAACGAACTACATATAAAAACGAAGCTCGTAACATGAGCTATCTAAACATGGCAGTGGTCATAATCTATCAGGGGGTTCTCGGGTCCTAATGTTATGCACAAAAACAGTCTACAGAAAATCGGACGTTACGACGGCTATGTTTACGCGATTTCCCAAATTTAAACCAATTCAAACAACCACAATTTCAACTCCAATTCACAACCCAATCAAACCTCCATCTAAACTACATTACAACAGCCCCCAATCAACTCAATATTACCAATTTATTCATCTAAACCAAGTCAAAAAAAGTGACCAAGAACTTCAAATCTAACAAGCATCACTCCTAACTCCAAAATCAACAAAACCACTTACTAAACAAAGCTCTATCATGAGTACACACTCATTACACTAACCCATCATCTAACATTATAAAATCCAAACCAACAAAACTTAATACTAAGGGTTTGAGAAGTTATACCTTCCTTGGAGAGTGGAGAATCAAGAGAATGGCTTGGAATCACCTTTAAAGTCCTTATCCGAGCTTAATCTAAACAAAACTTCAAGAACACAAATTTTAGTTCTTGAAAACACTATTCACCATCTTCTTTCATGATTTATAGAAAAAGATTGGCTTGGAATTAGAAGCTTAAACTTATAGGAAGTATGTAACTATCCATCGGGAAGCTTAGATAATTACCTTGCTAAATAGTAAGTGGAGGAGCTTGGACTTTCATTTTTTAAGAAAAGCACCCGAGAGCATGAAGAAGAAGAAGAGAGATTTTTGTGTTTTGGCTTGATTTGCTTTTGGTTGGTTGATTTTTGTTGTTTGCTTTAGTGAATTACCTAGTTGCCCTTGGTTTTGTGTGGTTAAAAAGTCACCACATCTCCTTCCTTCCCATGTCATGCTTGTGTCATCCTCATGATGTCATCCTCCCCTCCTTGTCCTCTTCTCATTGGTTGGGTGACATCATCCTCTCTAATCCCTTTGATTAACTTCCTAATTGTTTGCCTAATGACCGCTGATCTGTTATACGGTTCGCTTAACTTTCGTTTATCGTTTGAAGGATCATACCCGGGATCTTATTACTTAGGTTCCCTTAACCTTTCTCAATATATTATATTCCTTTTATGATCCTCTCCTATAATCCTTTAATTTAAATCCTTTTTATCCTGTTACCTTTTTCTCAAATCTTTCCGTATCTAGTGTATTTCCGGGAAAAATCAAAGTGTTCGGATTTGGATTCTGACGATCTTTACATACAGTTATATCCCATATAAAGTACTAATAAAATCTCAGAATATCCATATCAGAACCCCTACATAGTGTGGCATGAAAAGTTTTCTCATTCAGCAAAAACACTATTCATAAGGGTTTCAAAAATTTCCCAAAAATTGGGGTTATTACAGTCTCCCCTCCTTAAAAGGATTCCGTCCCGGAATCAGATAGAAAATGAATAGGGATACTCTCTTAGCATTGCACTTTCTAACTCTCGAGTAAATTTTCCCATATTGTGGTTCTACCATCAAACTCTTACTAGTTTGATAACCCTTCTCCTAAGCACTCGTTCCTTTTTACTCTATACCCTTCCTGGTTGCTCCATATAGGTTACGTCTGGTTGCTCCATATAGGTTCCTTTTTACTCGTTCCTTTTTACTCTATACCCTTCCTGGTTAGCATTTATCTAAAGTTGAGTGTAATGATGCAATAAATGACATGTCTAAAGAATTATATCATTTGCGTGTTACACTTAAGTCCCTCACTAAGGAAAATGCTAAAATCAAAGAAAATGATTTGTTTTTAAGTGAGAGGAATAATGTGGTGGAGTCTCAGTTTATTGAATTTGAAAAATTGAGAATAGAATGCAAGATTGCCAAGGAGGAATTAACTAAGTCCTTGAAGAAAGAAGAAATTTTGAAGAAGTAGCTTGATCATGAACATGAGGTTATTAAGGCATGGAAATCATCTATAGATGTCCATGCTCAAATCACCAAAGTTCAAGGTATTGAGTCCTTTTGTGATGCAGCCTGGAAAAAGAGTAAAAAGAAGCTAGAATCCAATTTGGTTGAAGGATTGCTAACAGATGTAGACCCGACGGATGATGAGGGTCATCCATCGGATAATCAAAAAGGTTATCTGTTGAGTGACATAAATCCTCATCCGTCGGCTGTGAGCAAACCTGTGAGTAAAGCCAAACTTTCCAAGTTAAATGAAAAATATGGATCAGTTTCCAAAAACTTTATTTCAGGAGAATCTAGTCAAGTGAAGAAGGAGAAGAAAGTGAATGTTGGTCATCTGTCCATCAAGCAATTGAATGACAGACTATAAAAGATTGAGGTTAAAACAGAGGTTAAAAAGAGAAATAATAAAAATGGGAAAGTAGGGATTAATAAACATAATAATTACACACCTGATAAGTATGCTCCAAGAAAAATCTGTGTTAAGTGTGGTAGTGTTAATCATCTATCTGTTAATTGCAAACTTGCCATGCCTACTTCCATGACTGTACCACCTTCTTTTCCCAACATGAGTGCTATGTCTTCTATGCCTTTGAATGCTATGTCTGCACAGAATATGAATGCACAATTTGCTAATATGCCATTTGCACCTAATCCTTATTATGTTGTATTTAGTATGCCTCAAATGCCATTTAGCATGCCCTACTGGAATAACATGTTTGCAAATAGCATGCCATTTCCTGTTAATCAAAATGTGCATGCTAATTCTATTTTAAGGAATGGTTTCAAAGGTCCAACTCAGATGACTAAGGATGAATCTGATATCCCTAAGTCAAATGAGATCAAACCTAAGAAATAGAAGAAGAAAGCTAACAAGGCTGGACCCAAGGAAACTTGGCTACCAAAATCAACTTGATTTGGTTTTGATATGTGCAAGGAAACAGAAAGAATCTATGGTACTTAGATAGTGGCTGTTCAAGACACATGACTGGAGACTCTACCCTGCTCACAGAGTTCAAGAAGAGAGTTGGCCCAAGTATTACTTTTGGAGATGACAGCAAGGGTTATACTGTGGGATATGGCTTGATTTCAAAAGACAATGTCATCATTGAAGAGGCTGCCTTAGTGGATGGTCTCAAGCACAATTTGTTGAGTATCAGCCAGCTTTGTGATAAAGGCAATTCAGTAACCTTCAACACAGAAGCATGTGTTATGACAAAGAAGAGGAGCAACAAAGTGGTTCTCACTGGAGTGAGAAAAGGAAATGTGTACCTAGCTGACTTCAACTTATCAAATGCAGAATCTATTACTTGTCTTCTCAGTAAAGCAAGTAAGATGAAAGTTGGCTATGGCACAAGAAGCTATCCCATCTACTGAAAGAGATATGTCCTAAGTCCAATCATGTATGAGGATTTAGGAATAACTTTTATGTAATCTGTTTTGATTTTATTGATATTAATAAAAGACTTATTTTGTTTTCATTGCGGGCTCTATCTATTTTAAGTGTTTAAATAAGATGTACCACAGTTTAGAGCAAAGCTTTTATGGATTGTGATGAGATCATAATAATGAGACCTAAAAGATGATAACTCTAAACTTAAATAGTTCATGGTCATAGGATTACTAACTGGTAATCAGTAATCCACAAAGATCGGTACATACTATGCTTGCTTCATTATGAAGGATGTCTGTTCTCATAGACATTTGTGTGGTGACACTATAGCTAGTATGTAGGTGTTTATTATAGAATAAGTTCACTGAACATGACTCACACAGCTGAACAACTGATGGAGTTCACTCACGTGTCAGCAGTTGTTCACATAGTGATAGTTGTACAAGTATCCTTAGACTTGAGGTCATCATAGTCATCTTGTGTACACTGACTATGCTTTGGTTTAGTTCTTAGTCTTCAGGGACAATTATAAAGGCTCTACTGGGTATAGGAATTTGTACACGAAGATAGTGTATGATCAATAAAGGATCTACCCCTTCCAATGAAGGAAGAGAATGTTCAATGCTGATCCACTTATGCTAGTTCAGGAATCTCTGGCCAGAGCGAATGAAATTAGAAAGGAGTTTCTAATTTACATTAAATAGAACTAAGCATAGTGAATGGAAAAGCAAATGATTAAATAAGATAGGCTTGACACAAGTTCAATGCCTTGTATTTAACCGTGACATTACAGGGTAGAAGGAATTGATTGTATGGTAACTACTCACTGAATAGGTTCTTGGTATTCTAAGCAGTGAATTCGTATTATCCGGATAGTCGCGATATGCTGAGAAGTATCCCTCATGATGTTGAATAAATATGATTAATTTATTAATTAATCATATTTAATGAATTAGAGAATTTATATAAATAATGATAAAATAGTTTTGTTATTATTTATTTCTACTACCGGCTTAATATTGAACCTACAGGGTCATACCATAAAAGAGAATGATTTAATGGTGGAGGAATTAATTAATAATGGCTGGTAGTAAACAAGTCTTGCCTTCTGGCATGGTTAGCATGTTTTAATCACTGGTATTGGGTCTGTTAATCATTGTTTCGTTATCATTCATTATCATTTATCGTATTCATTTTAATCATGGCTGGACGTGGGAACTATATGCAAGAGATGGAGGAATCTTTCGCGAAATTCAACATCGAAGAAGAAGAAAAAGGGGGTATAAGTTATGAACAGGAGACGGAGGAGTTAGGTGAAATAGATCTGAGATGGTGCTTGGTGGGTAGGTTCTTGACAGACTCAGCTATAGACTTTCAAGCCATGCAACATAAGATGGCCTCTTTGTGGAAGCCGGGGCGAGGAATGTATGTGAAACCATTGGAGGCGAATAGATTCATTTTTCAGTTCTACCATGAGATTGATATCCGGAGAGTGATTGAAGGGAGTCCTTGGACGTTTGGGAGATTTCACTTAGTTTTTGTTCGGCTTAAACAGGGAGATAACCCAAGAACTATACCGATTAATACGGTGGATATCTGGATTCAACTTCATGATATGAATCCAGGTTTCATGTCGCTTCGTGTGGTGAACGATATTGGCAACTACATTGGGCAATTCATAGAATCAGATAGTAATAATTTCACAGGAGTTTGGAGGGTATATTTGAGGGTTAGAGTTTCAATTTCACTGGATGTTCCACTGAAACATCGAATGAAACTAAAGAAAAATGCAGAACAATGGTCGTGGGTGAATTTTAAATACGAAGGAGCTCCTACATTTTGCTTCATTTGTGGCTTTATAGGCCATAGTGAGAAGTTTTGTGAGCAGCTATTTGAAACACTAGAGGAACTTATCACGAAACCGTTTGGCCCATGGATGAGGGCTGAACCAAGAAGGAGAACTCATACTATTGGTTCAAAGTGGCTCCAGTCGGGCAGTGATTTTCCGACAGCGAAATCAGGGGAGAAGGATGAGGCAGGCAAGGGGAAAGTTGTTACCGAAAATTTCGTAACAGAAAATCAGCTGGGCGGGAAAGTAGGGATGGTGATTGATAATTCAAAGGGAGATAAGGAGATAAGTCAAGGAGGAATCCAAGGCAACATCTTGGGTAACAATATCGTGTCAATATCTCAAAATAATATTATTAACTCTAATAATATTATAAGTGAGAAAATAAATGAGAATTTAATTGATGAGGTGGACGAATCTGAGTTATACATTGTGGACCCCAAGAGAAGAAGAACAAGTGAGTATATTGTTCATGTGACAGAGTCAAATGAAAAACAAGTAGAGGACAGTAGCATGGAGATTAACGAGATTTCAAAAAACTTGAATGTGGCAGGTGCTGTGCAGCAGCCCCGCCTAGGATTATGACGGCCCTAAGTTGGAACTGCCAGGGTTTAGGGCTTCCCTGGAAGTTTTAGTTCCTTAAGGATGTTGTTCAACAACATAAGCCTACTTTTGTTTTTCTCTGTGAGACTTTGTGTAATAAAGTAAGGATGGAAGGGATTCAGAGAGCTTTAAATTATGAAGGTATGGTGGTAGTGGAGGCTCAAGGTAGGAGTGGTGGTTTGGCATTGCTATGGAAGTACGAGGATCAGGCGAAGCTTATTAGTTTTTCTACTAATCATATTGATATTGAAACATCAGTCTTGGGCATGGGTAACTGGAGGTTTACTGGATTTTATGGTGAACCAAATAGAACAAATAGAAGAAGAACATGGGATCTTTTGAGAAATCTTGCAAGGGATGCTAATTTGCCATGTTGTGTTATGGGGGACATAAATAATATTGTTGCTCAGAGTGACAAACGTGGAGGGGCACCATATCCAAGTTGGCTTATTGAGGGTTTTAATGACACTCTGAATGACTCGGGATTGGTTGATATGAACATTATTGGGCATCAATTCACCTAGGAAAGTAGTCGAGGGACAGATAATTGGATAGAAACGAGACTTGACAGAGTTCTTACGAATTCAGATTGGGTAGAATGGTTTCCTCTCTCAAAGCTTTATAACCTGGAGAGAAGCCCTTCTGACCACAGTCCAATTTTCTTGGATACGAGTAAGTTGATCCGTGATCAGCGCCCAATTAGAAAATTTAAATTCGAAAATGCCTGGCTTGCTGAACTGATGTGTTTCCAATTAGTAAAAGATAGCTAGGAGGTGCACGCTGGTGCGAATATTAGAGATAAAGTGTGGCAGTGTGGTCAACTTTTGGAGGGTTGGGGTCGAGAGGTGACAGGTAGTTTTGGTAAACGAGTGAAGGAGTTTAAACTTGAACTTAAAAATCTGAGGGACAAATTTGATGTTGATTCAGTGGAGCAGTTTAAAGTTGTGAAGCAGAAGTTATTCTTGATACTGGATCAAAAAGAAATATACTGGTGCCAATGTTCGAAGTAGCTTTGGTTGCAGGCAGGAGACAAGAACACTCACTTTTTGCATACCTGAGCAAGTGAAAGAAGGAGATTGAATGCGATTCAGAAATTACAAAATGATGAAGGGGAGTGGGTCGAGTGGAACAATGGGCTGGAAAACTTAATCACGAGTTATTTCAACCATATTTTTACAACTACAGAATCGCAATGGAGGGAGGTTGTTGAAAAAGTTCCAGTCTCTATAATGCCAACTCATAATAAGGATCTGTTGAGGGAGGTAACAATGGAGGAAGTTAGGTTTGCTCTTTTCCAAATGCATCCAGACAAATCTCCTGGTCCGGACGGCATGACACCTGGCTTATTCCAGAAACACTGGTCAATAGTGGGTCATGATATAGTGCAGATGGTCAGAAATTTTTTCAAGGAAGGGGTACTGGATGAAGGGTTGAATGAGACGAATCTGGTTTTAATTCCAAAGAAGAAAAACCCGAATAAAGTAAATGATCTTCGTCCTATCTCCTTGTGCAATGTCCTTGTAAAGATTATAACGAAGGTGATGGCTAATCGTTTGAAAGTGTTGTTGGATGTGGTGGTGTCTGAATCTCAAAGTGCTTTCATCCCTGGGCGTTTAATTTCTGATAATATTTTGGTGTCTTACGAGGTTATGCACTACCTGAAAAATAAAAGATGTGGTAAGGATGGATACATGGCTATAAAGTTGGATATGAGTAAAGCCTATGGCAGGTTAGAGTGGGATTTTTTGAAGGCGATCCTCGGTAGGATGGGTTTTAGTGATCATTGGATTACAGTAGGTTATGGCTTGTATAACCTCAGTCTCATATAATATAGTGCATGGTGTCCATAATATGGATCCTATTATTCCTTCTCGAGGGATTAGACAAGGGGATCCTTTATCCCCTTATCTCTTTATTATATGCGCGGAAGGTTTGTCAGCTCTGTTGCAGCACTATGAGTCAAAGCATTGGATTCATGGGATCAAGGTATGTAGGCAGGCTCCATCAATTTCTCATATGTTGTTTGCTGACGATAGTTACCTGTATTGTAAAGCTAATATGGACGAGGCTCATAGAGTTATAGAGCTTCTTCATTTATTCGAAAATGCATCGGGTCAGAAAATTAGTGTTGAAAAATCCTCTGTGTTTTTTAGCACTAATGTTATCCCGTACAACCAGTAAAATATATTTCAGGTCTTATTAATGGGTGAAGCTGATGTTTACAGTAAATATTTAGGTCTTCCTAATTTATTGGGTCAGAAGAAATCAGTGCTGCTTGGTTTTCTGAAGGACAGAATCGAAAACAAAATTCGAGTATGGGAACGTAAGCCGGTTGCAAAGCCAGGCCAAGAAGTTTTGATCAAAATGGTGGGTCAGTCCCTCCCCAATTATTCTATGAGTGTGTTTCTCCTCCCTATGGATTTGATTAGAAACATGGAGAAAATACTGATAAAATATTGGTGGAACTCAACTCAGAGAGGTAGAAAGAAGATTCATTGGGCAAGTTGGGAGAAGCTGTGTAAACACAAATCAATTGGAGGTTTAGATTTTCATGATTTTCGGAGTTTTAACTTAGCTATGTTGGGTAAGCAGGGCTGGAGATTTTTATCTAACCCGGATAGCTTGGCCTCTAAAGTTTATAAAGCACGGTACTTCCGGAATGGGAATTTTTTGAGTTCAAATTTGGGTTCAAATCCCAGTTTTACATGGCGAAGTGTATGGGAAGCAAGGAACTTAATTAATGCTGGTGCTTGTTGGCAGATTGGTTCAGGGGCATCGATTGATATTGTAGGACAACCGTGGTTGGCAGATGGGGAGAATTCGTTTATTCAGACAAATTGTGTGACTCTCCAGAATAATAAGGTGCAGGGTTTAATGCATACTGACAGGAAAGAATGGGATCATGAGGTGATTAAGGATCTTTTCAACCAAAGGGACCAAGCGTGTATTATTCAAACCCCTATCTATACAGATGAAGAGGATAATATCAGTTGGAAGCACGATAGCTCGGGTACGTATACAGTGAAAAGTGCTTACAGATTGTGCCAGAGGTTGAAAGGTGCTTTTAGTGTGTATGATCGATAAGAAGTTCTTATTGTTCTCTGGAAGCTTAAGGCTCCTCCTCGGGTGCTTAATGTAGTTTGGAGAGCAATTATGGGGTACTTACCCACTCTCATTCAGATTCAACAGAAACGTGTTCCAGTTAATGTTCAATGCCCAATTTATTTAAACGGGGAAGAATCGATCACTCATTGTTTGGTGAATTGTCCATTTGCTAGAATGTGTTGGGACATTGTTCTTCCTGATGCTCAGGTGTCTCAGATAGGTACTTTCGAAGGGTGGTTAGGAGAGGTGTTTCAAAGGAACAACCATAACAAGTGTGCTGAGGTGGTGACAGTTTGTTGGGCTATATGGAGGCACAGAAACGATGTAGTATGGAATAAAAGATATTCGAATGTAAATAGAGTTGTGGCATTAGCAAAGCAGTACCTTTTACAGTGGAAATTTGCCCAGGTTAATTATTCTAATGCATCGTCCAGGTGTGAGGTTCAAGGGGATGGTGCTATTACTTGGGTCAGACCTCAAGGTAACTCAATAAAGGTAACAGTTGATGCTGCCCTTTTTACAGATCGAAATGAATATGGTGTGGGTCTGGTGGCGAGAGATGCTCAGGGTCAGGTGGTTGCAGCAAGAACTCGTTGTTACATGGGCATGGTTGCAGTAGAAATTGCAGAAGCTATAGCGATCAGGGAGGCTTTATCTTGGATCAAGGATCATGACTGGCAGGAGGTACAGCTGGAATCAGATTGCTTAGCAGCTGTGCAAGGGATTAGGAGCAAAGTGGAGATGAGATCGAGCTTTGGTCGAGTGGTGGAAGAGTGTCGGTGCCAACTCCGACTTTCAAACAGTTTATCATTGTCTTTTATAAAACGATCTGCTAATACGGTCGCTCATTGTTTTGCAAGAGCTTCGTATAAATATCCTGATCATAGTTTTAGTAGGGCTGATATTCCTACGGAATTTCTTGATTGTATTTTGTTGGAATCTAGTAATGAATAAAACTTCCAGCTTTTCGTCAAAAAAAAAATTAATAATGGCTGGTAATTATTTATTTATGAAATAAATTATTAATTAGCAGATTTAATAATTGATTAAATGAGGGATTTAATAATTGATTAAATGAGATTTAATTAATTCTTAATATTATTAATTAAGAATTTAATTTTGGAAATTAAATCAAGTGAGAGAATTATTTTTCTAAAGTGTTTAGAAAAGGGATTAATGATTAAAAGGTGTTTTAATTATTAGTTAATTGGTTAATAAGAATAATCAATTAAAGGGTTAATAATAATAATATTTTATGGAAAATTTTCAGCTGAAAATTTTGCCTATAAATATACTATTATAAACCCTATTTGCCTCAACCCAAATAATTTACCCTAATTCTAAAGTAGAACAAGAGGGAGGCAACTAATTCTCTCAACCTCTTCCTCCTCCATCACATTGTACTCTTGGTGGATACCGGTGGAGTGCTTCACACTTGAGGAGCAGCTGCTAGGGATCTCCGCTCATCGTTCTTGGATCGCTATTAAAGACCTTCATCTTTCCATTAACGTAAAGATTCTTAAGGTAAACATACTGAACTATGAATTAAATATTATTTTTCGCATGGATCCTGCGGAGGGTTTCGTTTTTTTTTTAAGATTTAAATTCACATTTTCGATGCGTTTATATGCTAAAAACCCTTCGATGGCATCAGAGCTACTTGTGAAGAGTTTTTAATTCGTTTATGTGTTTAACTGTTTTCGATATATGAGCATGTACGTGATTTTCCATGATTTGATGTTGATATAATATGCTTATATATGTATGGTTTTGAATATATGATATTAATGTGAGTTGTATAATCATAAGATGATTATGTAATCTGTATATATACTGAAATATACATGATTGATGTTTGTTCTAATTATGAGAATCATATTAGATACGGATTCTGAATTGGCTGCTGCAGATTTGCTGAAATCTGGGTCTGGTATCCGATTGCCACTAAGGATGAATCTAATATCCCTAAGTCAAATGAGATCAAACCTAAGAAATAGAAGAAGAAAGCTAACAAGGCTGGACCCAAGGAAACTTGGCTACCAAAATCAACTTGATTTGGTTTTGATGTGTGCAAGGAAACAGAAAGAATCTATGGTACTTAGATAGTGGTTGTTCAAGACACATGACTGGAGACTCTACCCTGCTCACAGAGTTCAAGAAAAGAGCTGGCCCAAGTATTACTTTTGGAGATGATAGCAAGGGTTATACTGTGGGATATGGCTTGATTTCAAAAGACAATGTCATCATTGAAGAGGTTGCCTTAGTGGATGGTCTCAAGCACAATTTGTTAAGTATCAGCCAGCTTTGTGATAAAGGCAATTCAGTAACCTTCAACACAGAAGCCTGTGTTATGACAAATAAGAGGAGCAACAAAGTGGTTCTCACTGGAGTGAGAAAAGGAAATGTGTACCTAGCTGACTTTAACTCATCAAATACAAAATCAATTACTTGTCTTCTCAGTAAAGCAAGTAAGATGAAAGTTGGCTATGGCACAAGAAGCTATCCCATCTAATGAAAGAGATATGTCCTAAGTCCAATCATGTATGAGGATTTAGGAATAACTTTTATGTAATATGTTTTGATTTCATTGATATTAATAAAAGACTTGTTTTGTTTTTATTACGGGCCCTATCTATTTTAAGTGTTTAAAAAAGATGTACCACAGTTTAGACTAAAGCTTTTTATGGATTGTGATGAGATCATAATAATGAGACCTAAAAGATGATAACTCTAAACTTAAATAGTTCTTGGTCGTAGGATTACTAACTGGTAATTAGTAATCCGCAAAGATCGGTACATACTATGCTTGCTTCATTATGAAGGATGTCTGTTCTCATAGACATTTATGTGGTGACACTATAGCTAGTATGTAGGTGCTTATTATAAAATAAGTTCACTGAACATGACTCACACAACTGAACAACTGATGGAGTTCACTCACGTGTCAGTAGTTGTTCACATAGTGATAGTTGTACAAGTATCCTTAGACTTGAGGTCATCATAGTCATCTTGTGTACACTGAACTATGATTTGGTTTAGTTCTTAGTCTCCAGGGACAATTATAAGGGCTCTACTGGATATAGGAATTTGTACACGAAGATAGGGTATGATCAATAAAGGATCTACCCCTTCCAGTGAAGGAAGAGAATGTTCAATGCTGATCCACTTATGCTAGTTCAGGAATCTCTGGCCAGAGTGGATTAAATTAGAAAGGAGTTTCTAATTTACATTAAATAGAACTAAGCATAGTGAATGGGAAAGCAAATGATTAAATAAGATAGGCTTGACACAAGTTCCATGCCTTGTATTTAACCGTGACATTGCAGGGTAGAAGGAATTGATTGTACGGTAACTACTCACTGAATAGGTTCTTGGTATTCTAAGCAGTGAATTCGTATTATCCGAATAGTCACGATATGCTGAGAAGTATCCCTCACGATGTAGAATAAATATGATTAATTTATTAATTAATCATATTTAATGAATTAGAGAATTTATATAAATAATGATAAAATAGTTTTATTATTATTTAATTCTACTACCGGCTTAATATTGTACCTACAGGGTCACACCATAAAAGAGAATGATTTAATGGTGGAGGAATTAATTAATAATGGCTGGTAATTATTTATATGTGAAATAAATAATTGATTAGCAGATTTAATAATTGATTAAATGAGATTTAATTAATTCTTAATATTATTAATTAAGAATTTAATTTTGGAAATTAAATCAAGTGAGAGAATTATTTTTCTAAAGTGTTTACAAAAGGGATTAATGATTAAAAGGTGTTTTAATTATTAGTTAATAAGAATAATCAATTAAATGGTTAATGATAATAATATTTTATGGAAAATTTTCAGCTGAAAATTTTGCCTATAAATATACTATTATAAACCCTATTTGCCTCAACCCAAATAATTTACCCTAATTCTAAAGTAGAACAAGAGGGAGGCAACTAATTCTCTCAACCTCTTCCTCCTCCATCACATTGTGCTCTTCGTGGATACCGGTGGAGTGCTTCACACTTGAGGAGCAGCTGCTAGGGATCTCCGCTCATCGTTCTTGGATCGCTATTAAAGACCTCCATCTTTTCATTAACGTAAAGCTTCTTAAGGTAAACATACTGAACTACGAATTAAATATTATTTTTCGCATGGATCCTGCGGAGGGTTTCGGTTTTTTTTTAAGATTTAAATTCACGTTTACGCTGCATTTATGTGCTAAAAACCCTTCATCTAAACTTCAAGACCATGAATGAACGTGTAAAGAAAGAACTGGTTAGAGGTATTCCTCAAGTGGAGTTTTCTAAAAATGGACTGTGTGATGCTTGTCAAAAGGGGAAGCAAATTAAAGCATCAGTCAGAATGAAGCTTCATTCAACAATTAAAGATCCTTTGCAACTGCTACACATGGATTTATTTGGACCAGTCAATGTGTTGTCCATCTAAAAAAAAAATTCCTAGTAATTGTAGATGATTTCTCAAAGTTCTCTTGGACTTATTTTCTTAAGTCTAAATATGAGGCTAGTGAAATCATCATCAATCACATAAGGCAAGTCAACAATCATCCTGACTTCAAAGTTAAAAGAATCAGGAGTGATAATGGAACTAAGTTCAAGAATTCTGTTATGAGAGTACTCTGTGAAGAGAATGGGATTATACATGAGTTTTCAGCAGCAAGAACTCTACAACAAAATGGAGTAGTAGAAAGAAAGAACAGATCACTATTGAAGCTGCAAGGATAATGCTTAAAGGATCAAAGTTACCAACATACTTCTGGGCTGAAGCTGTAAATACTGCATGCTACACTCAGAATATTTCTCTGGTTAATCAAGAAAAATGCATGACTCCCTACCAATTGTTCAAGAAAAAGAAGCCAACTCTAAATTTTCTTCATGTCTTTGGCTAAAAATATTATATCTTGAGAAATCAAACTGATCAGAATGGGAAGTTTGACGCTAAAGCAGATGAAGGAATTTTTGTTGGATATGCTGTTGGTAAAGCATACAAAATCTACAATCTGAGAACCAACATTGTTATGAAATCAATACATGTTGTGTGTGATGATAAAAAGATTGAAGGACTACAAGATGGAGATTACAATGAGAGCCTCAAATTTGACAATGTGGAGATGGTTAGTGATGACAGTGATGATGAAAGTGATCAAGAAACTACAACTAAGGATAGTGCAGAAAAATCTACAACTAATGAAGCTAATAACTCAACATCCATCGAGTTAAAAAATGCTTCATCCGTCGAGAGACAATCTGCATCATCCATCGGGAGACAATCAACTTCATCCGTCGGAACTCAAAGTTCACCATCCGTCGAGCCATTAAAAGAAGCTGAAAGTCAGAATAGATCACTTATAAAAAGTTCCCCTCTCTCAAATCGTAGATTCACAAACTCAGGGGGAGTTTCCAATAATCAAAACTCAATCACACATCAAGGCAACAATGAGGCCTCTTCATCTAGAGCTAATCTACCTCAACAAAGGATATGGACAAAGGATCACCCCTTTGAGCTCATCATTGGTGATGTATCTTCTAGAGTTCAAACAAGGAGAGCAACTCAAGAAGAATGTCTGTATAGTAGCTTCCTCTCTAAGGAAGAACCAAAGAAGGTAGAAGAAGCTTTGTTGGATCCTGATTGGATTTTAGCTATGCAGGAGGAGCTAAACCAATTTGAAAGGAACAATGTTTGGAAGCTGGTACCCAAGCCTAAAGGGAAGAATCCTATAGACATTAAATGGGTATTCTGAAAAAAGATGGATGAAAATGGCATAGTCAGGAACAAAGCTAGATTGGTTGCTAAGGGCTATTGTTAATAAGAAGGAATAGATTTTGATGAAACCTTTTCTCCTGTTGCAAGACTTGAAGCCATCAGAATCTTCTTAGCCTATGCAGCCCATGCCAATTTTAAGATCCATCAAATGGATGTCAAGAGTGCCTTTCTATATGGAGATTTGGAGGAGGAAGTCTATGTCAGTCAGCCTCTTGGTTTTGAAGATCCAAATCTACCTGATCATATATTCTATCTTTTGAAAGCACTCTATGGATTGAAGCAAGCACCTAGAGCCTGGTATGATACTTTGTCAAAGTTTCTTTTAGATAATCGCTTCACTAGAGGTACTGTAGACAAAACTTTATTATTTAGAAATGTTAATGGCTCTAGCATACTTGTTCAAATTTATGTAGATGACATTATTTTTGGCTCTACAGATGAAAAACTTTGTAAAAAGTTTGCCAAATTGATGCAAAGTAAGTATGAAATGAGCATGATGGGAGAACTGACTTACTTTCTTGGTTTACAAGTTAAGCAAGTTAGTGATGGAATATTCATTAGTCAAACTAAATACATTCATGATCTTTTAAAGAAGTTTGATCTAATGGATTGCACATCTGCAAAAACTCCCATGGCCACTGCAACTAAGCTTGAATTAAACACTACCGAAAAGTCTGTGGATATTTCAAGTTATAGGGGCATGGTTGGCTCACTTCTGTACTTAACAGCTAGTAGGCCAGATATAATGTTTGCTACTTGTCTTTGTGCTAGATTTCAGGCTGATCCTAGAGAATCTCACTTAGTAGCTATTAAGAGGATTTTCAGATATCTCAAGGGAACACCAAAACTTGGCATTTGGTACCCTAGAGATTCTGGTTTTGAACTAACTGGTTATTCAGATGCAGATTATGCAGGTTGTAGAATTGATAGAAAAAGTACAATAGGAACCTGTCGATTTCTAGGAAACAAGCTTGTGTCCTGGTTCAGTAAAAAGCAAAATTCAGTTTCTACTTCTACAGTTGAAGCTGAATATATTGCTGCTGGCAGTTGCTGTACACAGATTTTGTGGATGAAAAACCATATGTTAGACTATGGTCTGCAAATGGAAAGAATTCCTATTTTCTGTGATAACACAAGTGCAATTGCCATTACTGAGAATCCAGTACAACACTCAAGAACAAAGCATATAGACATCAAGTACCACTTCATAAGGGAACATGTAATGAATGGTACTATGGAACTACATTTTGTTCCAAGTGAAAAATAGCTTGCAGATATATTTACCAAGCCACTTGATGAATCCACCTTTTTAAGGTTGGTAAGTGAGTTAGGTATGCTTAATTACTCTTGAATCTTTTAAGATATTTTGCAAGTTGTAATGCAGCCAGAAATCTAATTGATTTTTCAGGCTTGGATGAAATTTTGGCTAAGTCAAAATTTACACCCCGACGGATGATCATTATCCATCGAGTTTGATCATCCGTCGATATATAATTTGTTAACAAAATCAATTACTTTTCTGGAATATTTTTTAACTCGATGGATAACTAATTTATCCTCATCCATCGAATTATCTCATTCTTAGTCGTTGATTCTCTGAACATTATGCATCAAGTATACTTACAGTTTGTAAGCATAACACGACGGATAAGTGATGGAATTTTTACAGTTTATTTTTTTAACCGCTATTTTGGGCAATTTTTATTGGTCACTTTATTTTACTTTATTATTTTTGACAGTTATTTTTGAGAGAGTATAAAAGTAAAATTCATTTTCATTTCTTTTATTTTATCACTCTCAATTCATCTGCTCTAACTTCTCTCTTTCTAAAAAGCAATTACTCTCTCTCTCTGCAAGTTCATACTCTCTAACAATGGCACCAGTCGTCAAAATCATGTCTCAAACTGGTTTTATCTATGAGAAGAACAATTTCACGGCTCTAGTGAACAAGGGGATTCAATAATCTGGCGACTACCACAAAATGATGAATTTTGTGAAGAACTGCAAACTCAACTATGCCATGCTGGAATCACCCACCATTTACTGTGAGGTTGTTGAAGAAATGTGGATAACTGCAGTGTACAACTCAACCGACAAGACCATCACTTTCACGATTAAAGGTAAGGAATTTTGTGTTAATAGTGATATTGTTAAAGCATGCTTCAAGTTTCCTGATAATACTGTAACCTCTCCACACACAAACACTGACATTGTTAATATGCTTAATTCCATAAGCTCTGTACTCTCTACTTCTAAATTATGTGAAATTAGGAGGTTGGGTCTTAGGAAGGAATGGAGTTATCTGTGTGATGTAGTTACTAAAGTATTTTCTGGTAAAATTAGCAATTTTGATTCAGTCAATATCTCCATGCTCAACATGCTAGTAACTGATAAATTCTTCAACTTTAGTGATCTAGTCTTATTTGAGTTGGGGTTTAAGTTAGGGGAGCTTAATTAGAGGGGTAAGAATGTTTATTATGCTAGATTTTTCATGATTCTTGCTAACCACCTCTCTGAGGACATTGTACTTGAGAACCCAACCAACAAGTTAGATTGTTGGGTTCAAGAAAGAAGAATTATTACAGATTTAAACAGAGCAAACCATCACAAAGAGGTGCCACTCTTCTACTTTCCAGTAATGGAGGCACCTCAGGTAAGTGAGGTAATCTCAACTATCTCTACTCTTCCAACTCAACCATTTCTTTGCCTTCTAGTGTAGCAGTGGCATCTGTGTTAATGACCAGACAGATGCCTACCTAAGCTACCAAATCCAAAGTTTCAAAACCAAAAGAAAAAGAAAGTCCCCTATGGTGTCTCTCAAAAGATGCCAGTTGTAAAATCCACTAAACACAAAGAGGGGAGTGTGAAGGTGGGAAAGACTGGTGAGGGACAGGGTGAAAATCAAAGAAGACCTAAGGATAAGGTTGGAGAGGTGAGTATGTCCCAGCCCAGCCACACTGCAGTTTCTCAACAAACTACAGTGCTTAATAAGGATATTAGCTCATTACTGGTTTCATCCTCCCAAAAGGATGTTACCATTGAAACAAGCTCTCAGCCAAGAGCACATGCCAAGAGGGGTAGGGACACAAGTTTACCACAAACCTACACAAGAAATAAGAAATTTAGAACCCTTGGGGATGTACAGGGTATATACACAGTGCAAACTAGAGCTAAAGACCCAGTCACTGCACCATCTCAAAGTCAAATTGATATGGCTTCAACAAATATAGAGTCACAGCCAAAATCTGTACATATTGAAACACCTCAACACCAAATTCTCCCACACAATCTTTGGATGTTGACATGATTCAAACATCACAACCATATTCTCCATCTTTAACTCTATTGGAGAAGCCAAAAATCCATGCAAGTGAGCATCATCTTCTAGATGAATTGTTGGCTCACTTGCCATTTCTTTCTGAGACTATTGAGACATCTGTGCTAAAATCCTCCTCAATCTGCATAGATTCCACAATAGTCTCCACTCCAAACTCATTTATTTCTACTCACTCGATGGATAATGTTCATCCGTCGAGTAGTGGTTGTATCCCGACGGATGTGCCTAACAGCAGTCATCCGTCGGTTAGCTAAATTACTACCCCGATGGATATTTCTCATCCGTTGGGTGTCTCTGCACAACTCCAAAGTTCATCTATAGTCACAAGTGTAGATGACTTAGTAATTGTGCAATGACTATTAGGATTGAGGGAAGGTAGTGACTTGAGTGAGAGTCTGGGTTGCTCCTAGGAAAAAGGGGAGAAAAAGAGTGATCCAATGCAGTCCATTTCTTCAGGACTAGAAAAAGTGAGTATGAGGAGTCCCACCTTAGATGGTGAAGGTGAGGGTGTGAGGGTGGGGAGCCAAAGTGAGACCTTGATGCAAGAAAAGAGAGATCATGAGAGAAATGCAGGTACAGGAGTGACAAGGATGGAAACCATTGCATGTGAGTCAATGAATGTCAATGATGCTGAAAGGAAAAGGCTATTTCAGCAAGAATATCAAGCTGTTATAGATTCTATTTCCCTAGATGCTGAGATATTTACTCACCCTGTTACAGCTTACCAAACTCTAGCTGTACAGGGCAATGAGTAGGCTGAAAGAATACTAAACATGGTGCATACTATACAATCTTTACAGAGAGAAAATGATGCAATCACTTCTATGCCTTCTACCATTGGCAGTGATTTTGAACTGGATGAAAATTCTTTTGGGGTTGCTGGTGGGGCTGATGAGAAAGATAGCATGAGCATAGGGGGAGATGCAGATGTTCTTGCCTGGATGCTAACAAAAGAATGTTCCTACTCACATCTCCAATCAACACTATTCAAGCTAATTCATGACACCCAAACAGCCATTCAAGCATCTTCTAATGTCAACACAAAGAAGCTACTTACATCACACCTTGAAGCACTCCAGCTGCATAAAATTCAAGCTCTCCAACACAGTCAGAGTGTGGATAAAATCAAGCAAGAAATTTTTGAAGTAAAACAAGATGTCATAGCAAGGTTGGATGCTAGACTTCCTGCAACCACCATGACTGAAATAGTTCAAAAGCTAAGGAAGGAGGCTGATCTCAATTGGAAAGTTGAGGCCATGGACTCAAGATTATCTGCCGTAGAGAAGTCAATGGCCAAGATACTTACCAATCAAGAAACTCAGACTGCTCTACTCCAACAGTTGGTGGCTGCTCAACTCCCTCCCATATAACTTGATGATAACAAAAAGGGGGAGAAAGGCTCAAGTGAGGGGGAGAAACAACTCAACATTCAAGTTAGCAAAGTAATTGTGCCTACAATTGCTTTCATAAAGCCACCAGCTAAGAATATCATTGGTCTGATCAATGAAGCAGCAGCCACTTTGAGAGCAGCTGAGAAGAAGCAGTTTAGTCCAATAAACTGGGAGAAGATTGATGAGGATATTCAAAAGAAGTTTGGTCTAGCAAAGGAGCCAGAAAAATCAGCCATTCATCATTGTCAAATCAGGCAAATTTCTATGAATGATATAAGCATGAACAATCTGGAAAGAGGCCAGACATCCTGCATCAAATCTCCAAAGGCAGATCTAATCATGAAGCCAAAGGTGAACTATCCAAAATCTTCACTAAAGAATCCTTTGGACACAATGTATGAGACACCAAAGCCTGATGAGAAGAAGCTGTTCTACAAGGATCCTGCTGATTCAGTCATAAAAAGAAAAATTGCCAAGATTTTTAGAAATGGTAAGGAAATTTGTGTGGTGGCTGGACATCCTCATTTTGTTGAAGCAAAAAGGGAAGAAAAGGTAAGATTGAAGCAATAAAAGAAGCAAACTGCTCTAGATGCTAAAAAGCTCAAGCAAAAGAAGGAGCAAGCTGCTATCTTGGCCAAGCTGCAAGCTGTGAAACCCACACAATAAATTTCTGCACAACCATCTGTAATTGCTGAATCTCAAGATCAAGTAGTGCAAAATGAACCTCCACAGACAAAGAAGCCAAGATACAAGCAAAGAATCAAGAGAAAATTAGATTTCAGTGATGAGGAGATGGAAGGATACTTTCCTAGAGAGTCTACTTCTACAACAACTCAAACATCCATGCCCTCTATGGCACATGGAGAATTCAAGATAGATCCATCCAAGAATTTCCATGGTGAACCTATCATTCCAAAGGATGAGCCAATAGACTGGGATAGTCTACCAATTCCTGAACTCAATCTACCTCATTTCATGAAGCCAAAGAAGACAAAGATCAGAGAAGTCAAGAAAGTGAAGCCCTCAACTCTCAGATCCAAGTCCCTAACCAAAGCTCAAACCAAGGTCAACAAGGGAGATATCATGTACATCTGTGACATTAAGGAATTCTCTGAACTAAACCTTTATCTGGATGAACTGGAAGAAGTTAGAGGGATTGATGCTTATAGAAATCTACCTGAAAGGTTAGTATTCAAGTACAAGGGAGGAAAAGAGATACCATGGCCACTTCACAGGATTCTTCAAGAGAGCCAATCTGTACTGATAAAAGTTCATTTATCCTTTAAAATAAACTTTGGATTCAATGTGACATCTAGAAGATTAATTCTAAAGAGGATTGAAGAACTGAGGAGTATTAGAGACAAAGATGCACTCCCAAAGACTCTAACTATTCCTTACATAGGGAGTAGAGTGCATCTAAGGCCCTACTGGCTAATGGAATTTATGGATGATAATGGAGTTAAAAGATTCTTCAGATTAGAAGACCAGTTGAGCATCTCTAGCAATGAGACTCTTCTGGAAATTCAAGGAATGCTAGATCTTTCAGAATCTGATGAACTTGAATTTCACAGACAGCTCCAAAATCAGATAGAAGAAAACAATAGGAGGCTTGGGAAGAAATCCAGACAATCAAGGAAATAGATCAATCTACTCAGACTAGAGGAGCACCTTGAAAATGATTGTAAGCAAATCTTTGTACACTTTATCTTGTAAATTTTTCAGTAGCTGATGCAGTACTTTTCAATTTTATCTACTACTTTTTAAATCTGTATTTTTTTGAGTGTTTTGTTATCATCAAGTTTCTCTTAATTTATGGCTACAATTCTACTAGACATAAATTGGGGGAGATTGTTGAGAATATGTTGTGAACTTGATGATTACATTAACAAAACACCTTAGTAGATTCAACTTAGTGAAAAATGTAGCACTCGACGGATGATCAAATATAGTCCCGACGGATGACTCAATATAGTCCCGACGGATGATGATTTGACATCCATCGAGTGAGTAGCTTATGTAACAATAAGTCATGTAGCACATTTCTGTAAACACCTTTGTATAGACTCTGTAGTAGCATATAAGTCATGTTGACTTTAACTAGATATGCAGAATAGGTTGATTAATTGTAAATATAAGATGTCTTGTAATTCTGCATAAATGAAATGAATTCAAGTGTCAAATAGCTATCCGATGGATGATTAAAAAAGCTACCGACGAATGATCAACAAGGCAACCCGACGGATGATAATCATGTACCCGACGGATGATAAATTCAAACATCTGTTGACGGTAATAACACATTCACATGCGTCCAGTATTTTTAAAAGGAATGTGGCAGCCTATTCAGCTGGGTTTTTGAGAACAAAGAAGCATTACCATTTCCATGATATTATGAAGATATTCAAAGATGCTGGAATAGAGTAGTGAAGCAGCATAGTATTAGACTTGATAGGTTTTGTTTTATTATCTTGTCTTATTACTATGTAATCTTGGTGATATATAAACCAAGAGTAGCAAGTAGAACAACAAGAAGACTAAGCAAATACATTCTCAGAAAACAATTATAAGTTATATCCTGTAGCATTTCTCTGTAAGTTTAGTTGTTCATATTTGTAAGCAGCTGTGAGCTATTCAAGCTTCACAGGGTTCTCTTGATATATATATATATATATATATATATATATATATATATATATCTGGTGGATACATTCAAATCCACCAGAAAGTTTTTAAAGACTTGTGTTTTTAATTACTTGTGTTTTGATTTATCTAACTCTTCATTCCACATTTTGCAAATCAAACACTTATATATTGTTAAGTTATAACCTCTTTTAATTAATCTCAAAAAGTAGCCAGAATTACATTCAACCCCCTTCTGTAATTCTTGTTGTATTGTTAGGGACCCATGATTGATGCAACATCAGGTGGAGCCTTATGGGCTAAAAGCTACGATAAAGCTTATGAATTGATTGAACTGATGGCTGCTAATGATTACTAGAACCCAACTCAGAGAATGCCTCAAGGCAAGGTAGCAGGAGTTCTGGAAGTGGATACAGCTACTGCTATAGATGCTCAGCTCCAGGCTTTGACGATGAAGGTGGATTCTTTGGCTAATTATGGAGTTAATCAGATTACTAGTATCTGTGAGCTTTGTGCTAGTGTGTATGAGATGGAGCAATGTGTTATTTCTAGTGAATCAGCTCAGTTCATGAGCAACTTTCAGAGGTCTCAACAACCAGTTCTAACCACCTATCATCTCAACAACCGCAGTCATCCTAACTTCAGCTGGAGCAACACTCAGAATGTGGTGCAACTGCCTTATCAGCAGTATGCAGCTAAGCAATATAACCCTCCTGGTTTTCAACAGTCTCCATATGCACCAAGTCAACAACTCCAGCTTTAGCAGCTACCACAATCTAATGAAAAATCTGAATTGGAGGAGTTGAGGCTCATGTGCAAGAGCCAAGTGGTTTCTATTAAGACCTTGGAGAATGAAATTGGGCAGATTGTCAATGCCTTGTTGAATCGACAACCTGGTACACTCCCTAGTGATACTGAAGTGCCAGGCAAGAGGGAAGCTAAGGAGCATGTTAAGGCAATCACATTGAGGTCAGGGAAGGTTGCAAATCCTGAAAAATCTCTAGTTCCAGAAGTTGAAGTTGTGGCTGAAGAAGAAGTGCAGAACGAAGCAGAAGTGGAACCAAGGAAGACAACTGTTGTCAACACTCCTCCCGAGGGTAATACAGGGGAAAAACAGGTCTATCATCCACCTCATTTTCCTAAGAGGTTGCAGAAGCCAAAGCTGGATAAGCAATTTGCTAAGTTCTTGGAAGTTTTCAAGAAACTTCATATCAACATACCTTTCGCGGAAGCTCTTTAACATATGCCTAGCTATGCAAAGTTCATGAAAGGTATTCTATCTCGAAAAGTGAATGTTATGGATTAAAAACTAAGGTATATAACTGCTGTATTTATTATTAAGGAATGTGAGCTTCGAGGCTCGATTTGACTGCTCTTGTGTTTCGTGACTCAATCTGCCTTAACAAGATGCCTACATACCTTGCTGATTGCTAAGGATCAAGTAAAAAAATGTAGTTCTGATTTGTGTGGTGAGGCCCCTTATATAGATGTTAGGAGTCCTTGAATTGGACTTGGGTTAGGAGACTTGGTGGGCAAGTCTCAGAATTAGAATGGACTTTGGAGTCCTAAGAGGTAGGAAGCTGATTCCTTATACCACCAGGTTCCTTGGAGGACAAGGATTTATTTCTCCACTAGGATTCATCTTATCAGCTGACTTATCCCTTATTAATTAATTATGAAATTAATTAATATTCAGGGTTTTGGGCCTTCTTTGTTCCATCAGGTCTGATCTGGTCCATCAGGCTTGATCAATGTGTTAACCTTTTTGGTCTGAATGTCATACATCTTCTTATTGGGCCTTGTAGTCCAAATCATGTGTAATTAATGCAACATTAACCACATAATCAGGATTTATTTATTCCCTATCAGTGAAGCTCGATGACTTAGAGACAGTTTCTCTTACGGAGGAATATAGTGTTGTGCTGCAACAAAAGTTGCCTCTGAAGCTTAAGGATCCTGGAAGCTTCACTATTCCTTGCACCATCGGAAACTTGTCGTTCGGCAAGTGTTTATGTGATTTGGGAGCTAGCATCAATCTGATGCCTTTGTCTATCTTCAAGAAGTTGGATTTACCTGATCCAAAGCCTACTTATATGTCCTTGCAGTTGGTCGATCGTTCTATTACATATCCACGAGGCATTGTGGAGGATGTTTTGGTCAAGGTGGACAAACTCTTCTTTCCTGCCGATTTTGTAATTATTGATTTTGAGGAGGATAAGAAGATTCTCATTATCTTGGGAAGACCATTCTTGGCTACGGGTTGAACCTTAATTGATATGCAGAAGGGTGAGCTCACTATGCGAGTACTGGATCAGGATGCGACGTTCAACGTTTTCAATGCCATAAAATTCCCTACTGAAAATGAGGAGTACTTAAAGGTGGAATTGGTTGTAACTATGGTTACTTCAGAACTTGAGTAATTGCTAAGGTCTGATGCCTTAGAGAATGCCTTGTTGGGAAATTCAGATAGTGAAGATGATGAAGGTGATGAGCTGTTGCAATATTTGAATGCTTCTCCTTGGAAGTGAAGGATGGATATGCCTTTTGAATCTCTTGGATTGGAGGATTTGAACAAATCTCCAAAGCGTCTCAAGCCATCTATTGAGGAAGCTCCTACACTCGAGCTTAAGCCTTTGCCTGAACACTTAAGGTATGCTTTTTTAGGTGATACATCTACTTTGCCTGTTATTATTGCATCTGACCTTTTAGGTAGTGATGAGGAAAAGCTCTTGAGAATTCTTAGAGAGTTCAAATCAGCTATTGGATGGACTATAGCAGATATCAAGGGAATCGGCCCTTCTTATTATATGCATAAAATTCTGCTAGAGGAAGGAAGTAAGCCGAATGTTGAGCAACAGAGAAGGCTAAATCCGATCATGAAAGAGGTTGTGAAGAAGGAAATTCTCAAGTGGCTAGATGCATGGATCATCTATCCCATTTTTGACAGTTCTTGGGTAAGCCTAGTTCAGTGTGTGCCGAAGAAAGGAGGTATCACTGTGGTTACTAATGAAAAAAATGAGCTTATTCCTACTCGAACAGTCATGGGGTGGAGAGTTTGCATGGATTATAGGAAGCTAAAGAAGGCCACGAGGAAGGATCACTTCCCTTTTCCCTTTATTGAACAGATGCTTGAAAGGTTGGATGGGCATGAATACTACTGTCTTCTGGATGGCTATTCGGGTTATAATCAGATTTGCATTGCTCCAGAAGATCAGGATAAGACTACCTTCACTTGTCCATTTGGTACTTTTGCCTTCAGAAGGGTTTCTTTTGGGTTGTGTGGTGCACCTGCCACATTTCAGAGATGCATGATGACTATCTTCTCTGACATGATTGGTGTGACGGCCTCCACCCCGGGGTCAGGAGCTGATGACACCAACAACATTAATAACAAACCTAATATAATCAATTCAATGATAGAATATAAATACGACCCCTTGACCAAGATTCTTTCCAGGTTTAAGTATGACTCATGTTACAATTACTACGAAACCAACTTACTACAAATAATCCTGTCAATTTTTTCTAAATACAGCAACTCAACTGACCCTCTTTGGTCTGACGAAATTACCTCAGAGGAGTCCTACATGGAAAGAACTGGAGCTCCGCCCTGACCATAATGGGAGAATCTCCCAGGCATCTGCAATACATATATAAAACATTTTACAAGGGTGAGAAATCAATTGCTCAGCAGTACCGCTATATGAATAACAAGTAAAGAAATTTATGATAAAATAATTATCGGAACATAAATTATAACATGCTATAAAACAAGTAAACACATGTATAAACTGGATATCAAAACTAGCATGCTCTGTAAAACAATAGCATCCGTTGTGTGTTGTGTACAAATACCAGAGTTTAATTCTAGCATGCCATTTTCATTTCTGAATCCACTATATAAATCACTTGTTTAATTACGGGAACTACAAAGACAAATCAGATACGTATTGGATATGTGTAGATAGTTGATCAGGCTATCAACACAGACGGCTCCCTCTGCCATCTCATAAACTTGTTCCGGAACTCAGAGACTTGCTAGGTCCCTGACCTGCTGGACTAATCAGTTATATAATGCGCGCAACCGAATTAGCCTCTTATGCCACCTCAATAGGCCTACTCTGGCCCCTATGTATCCCATATCTGATCGTTTTATCCAGTTTTCAAAATACTTGTACCTATCTCATTTCAAAACCATTCATTTTAACAGTACACATTGTAAATCTAGTTCAAAAATCATTTCATTTAAGATAGGTACCTTTCAAAGTTACTTTTCCCCAAAACAGGTTTAAAACAATAATTTATAACTACAGGGGATACGTAACTTAAAACATTTTTGTTCCTTTACGAGATTAAAACAACAGTTTATTCATACGTACATAACCATAAAAGAATGGTCAGGGGTACTTGCCTTGCAGAGCTTTACAACTATTACTGATCGACTTTGAACCAACTCGGAAGCTTAGGCTTTATCGTCTAATCACTAGATCACCTTAGATTCGACTCCAACACTCAGGTTCTTCGATTGGAACCCTACTGAGCTCGTCGACTGTCCATTAGGCTAACCTTAGTCCAACGCCGATGCTTGGGTCTTCCGACTAGAACCTACAGAGTCGAAATACCCTAATTTAGACATTCGGTTAAGCTTGACATATCCTCTCTAATAATCCTACCCAAACGACAACAATCTCAACTCGTACCTATTCGAATTATCATAACTTACATAACAATTAAGGATCATACATTCATAACTCGGTTCGATAATCACTTTCGGAATATACTTATACTCTTGATATAGAGAATAGGGTTTTGGAATTCCATTTCACAAAATATATATTTACCCAACTATATTACATATTACTGCTTGTTTGGAATCTAGGTTCTGAGTTTTAACTTAGATTAGCGGAACCGAAATTATACTTAATTAATCGTTAATAAGATAAACCGACCAACATATGTTAGTAAGTTTATCTGAGTAACGGTTAATCAAATACAATTCATGGTCACATTAATCTGAGTTAGTACTCGAGTATCAGAAATTAAATTTGAAAAATGATCCGTATATAATAATACGAGTAAATTACTCGATTAATAAGTTCGATGATTATAGGATATGTTTCCGAATTTCTGAAATTGTAATCTCTCGAAATTCGGACAGCACCTCCTCTATTTATCGGACTGCCAATCGATATCATATCGACACAATTCCAACAACCCAATCAACATGGTTCAAGTTAACTAATCCAAAGATACTTATTTTAAATACTACTTTTTATTTCAAAACTTACAAAATAAATTTATAAATTTTTATTTAGCTCACGGATCATCATCGCCAATTATCCGTCAGCTCAACGAGCTCATCGCTGACGGCGACATAATTCCGATGGTGCCCGTACGGGTTTCCTGTCAGAATTTTGCCAATAACTTTTTCTATATTCGACTAACTCTATTGATTTAATAATTCATAACATCACATAAATAGTGACTGAATTAATCAAAATCATGAAACAATCTGTCAAATTAACATACGCAACAACACACAGGCGACCAACACGCATACACACGCGCTACCACCTCACCGGAAAACGGTGACGGGCGGTGACATGCACACACCAACCACACAGGAAAAGATACACATATATATATACCATTGACTGAGCAACAAGAATCAATCAAAACCCGAATCAGAAGCACAGCGGCGAGAGACTGCGACAATCATCGCCGGAGAAAAGAGAAACAAGGCGGCAGCGAAGGGAAGAACAGGGAAGAATCAAAGGGGAAATTAACAGGGAAGAAAGAACATGAAAAGGAAGAAATGAATCCCAATTCCATTGGTTCAGCCCTCCTGCGCAAATAGGAATTTGTATCTATCCCTGTGTTTTTCTTTTTGATGCTGTAGCTTTTATTTATGTTCTGCTTTTTTTGTTACAAATCAACAGCTGTCACGAATCAATTGATTCATAGGGGTACGACACGTGTCCCGTTTCTGATTGCAGGCCCAACTTTTAATTCGTGTTTTGCAATTTATCGAACCAGGTTGCTCATAAAATAAACTCGGAAAATTATCAAAATAGTCTTAAAATTTTAAAAATCTCGAAACTAATAAAATAAAATTTTCATAATTTTTAAAGCATTTTTGAAATGCAACTCGTACCCGCATTTCACAATTAACGAACCGAGCTGCAATTAAAACAAATTTAGAAAATTACGAAAATAGTCTTAAAATGTTATAAATATCCTGAACTTTATAAAAACATAAATTTCGTAATTTTAAAATAATATCTGAAATATAATTTATACCCGCTTTTATCAATTAAACGAATTAACGCGCGGGTAAAATTAATCCCAAAAATCCCAAAATAATTTAAAATTCTCAGAATATTCCAAACTTAAATAAATATGAGTTTCATAATTTTTTAAAGAATTTTGGAATTAAATACGTATTTTACAAATAAATACAATCAGAAAATCATTTAAAGATAAATAATTAATAAAATATTAATTTCTCAATTTTATAAAATCCTAAAAATAATTATTGAAATTATAAAGTCATAAAAATCAATTTTAGGGATAATGCAAATATTTATGAAAATAAATCTGCCATAAAACCACTTTTACAAGTAACAACGTTATAACACAGCTCAACACACAATTATACAAATAATCTTTGAACACCAACGATCACATATAATTAATAACAAGATAATATCCAACTAACAGAATCCATACACATATTTCATTTATTTACTTATTCAATAATTACACATTTAAATAATAATAAAAATATACGAGTTATTATAATTGGTCTGGATATGGAGGTGTTTATGGATGATTTCTCTGTGTTCGGTGATTCTTTTGACGAGTGCTTGCAAAATCTTGGCGCCATTTTTAAAAGGTGTGTTGAGACCAATCTAGTTCTCAACTGGGAGAAATGTCACTTTATGGTGCAACAGGGCATCATTCTTGAGCACAAGGTCTCTTGTAAGGGCCTTGAGGTGGACAAAGACAAGGTGAGGGTCATTGAAAATCTTCCTCCACCAATTTCAGTTAAGGGAGTCCGCAGCTTTCTGGGCAATGCGGGATTCTATCGGCGGTACATCAAGGACTTCTCTAAAATCTCTAAACCCTTGTGCAATATTTTGGAGAAAGATGTTCCTTTCAAGTTTGATGATGAGTTCCTAGCTACTTTTGAGATCTTAAAGAAGAGTTTGATCACGACAAATATCATAACTGCACCTAATTGGGATTAGCCTTTTGAAATGATGTGCGATGCAAGTGACTATGTAGTTGGAGCAGTTATTGGGCAAAGGAAGAACAATATATTTCATGTGGTCTACTATGCTGGTAATACCCTCAATGGTGCTCAACTGAACTATACTACTACTGAGAAGGAGCTATTGACCATTATCTATGGTTTCGAGAAGTTTCATTCTTATTTGCTTGGGACGAAGGTGATAGTGTTCACTGATCACGCAGCTATTCGCTATCTTGTCTCGAAAGACTCGAAGCCTAGACTGATCCGATGGGTTCTTTTACTTCAGGAGTTTGAATTGGAGATCAAGGACAGGAAAGGTACTGAGAATCAAGTCGCTGATCATCTCTCTCATTTAAAAGATCCAAGTGCAACTTCACAGGATAAGACATTGATAAATGAGTCTTTTCCCAATGAGCAGCTGTTTGGGGTGCAAGAGGAAGAACCGTGGTTCGCAGACATTATGCCTCCAGACTTGTCATCTGCTCAAAGGAAGAAGTTTCTTCATGAGGTAAAGTGGTACATGTGGGATGAGCCATTTTTGCTTCGGCAAGGAGCTGACCAAATTATCAGGAGATGTGTTCCGTACAGCGAAATGGGGGGGGGGGATCTTGCGAGATTGTCATTCGACTGTTTATGAAGGCCACTATAGTGGAGAAAAGACGACAGCTCGTATCCTTCAAGCAGGATTTTTCTGGCCTACATTGTTTAAGGATGCGCATCAGTTCGTTTTGTAGTATGATCGATGCCAGCGTGTTGGTAATATGTCAAAGAGGGATGAGATGCCTCTTAATGTGCTTCTCGAGGTTGAAGTATTCAATATTTGGGGGATTGACTTCATGGGGCCATTTCTCTCATCTTGCAATAATCAGTATATTTTTTTGGTGGTTGATTATGTCTCGAAATGGGTTGAAGTCAAGGCTTTGCCGACAAATGATGCAAAGGTAGTGCTTAATTTTCTTCACAAACAGATATTCACAAGATTTGGGACTCCGAGAGTCATAATCAGTGACGAAGGATCACATTTCTGCAATCGCAAGTTCACTGCTATGATGCAAAGATATAATGTGAATCATCACATTTCTACAGCATACCATCCTCAGACTATGGTCGAGCTGAGGTATCTAACAGAGAGATCAAGCGTATTCTAGAGAAAGTTGTATGTTCATCAAGGAAGGACTGGTCTTTGAAGCTGGATGAAGCTGTGTGGGCGTATCAAACAACATACAAGACTCCGCTAGGCATGTCACCGTTTCAGTTGGTTTATGATAAAGGTTGTCATTTGCCGGTGAAGCTCGAGCACAAAGCGTATTGGACTTTGAAGAAGTTGAACCTTGATATGGATGCAGCTAGAAAGAAGAGGACGCTTCAAATCATCTGTGCCAGGGCAAAAAGTTCTTTTGTTCAACTCTCGTCTCCGTTTTTTTCCTGGGAAATTGAAGTCGAGGTGGTCAGGGTCGTTTGTTGTCAAAACTGTGTTTCCACATGAAGCGGTGGAGATTTTTAAGAATGATCTAGGCCAAGTATTCAAGATGAATGGACAATGTTTGAAGCATTACTATGGGGATACGGTAAACTGTGAGGTGGTTAGTGCCATTTTATTGTCCACTTGATCTCGAGAATTCTACGTCAAGCTAACGACGTAAACCAAGTGCTTCTTGGGAGGCAACCCAAGTTTGTGTACATTAGTAGATAGAGGAAGAAGAAAACAAGAAGAAAACATAAAAAAATCAGAAAAAGGAAAAAAATTCTGTGTCAACTATAGTAGCACGGCGCACCCGCACTGAGAAGGGGGGCGGCCGTGTTGAAAGTACAGTAGCACAGCGCGCCCGCGCTGGTATGCGAGGCGGCCGTGCTGGTTTTCCAAAAGCACAGCGCGGCCGCGCTGCCAGGAGGGGCGGCCGCGCTTGCTCCCTGAACCTTGAAAAACCCAGAAAAATGAAAATTCAAACACAAAATCAAATCACAGACGAATTTCCCTCTCCCACCTTCCATATTTCCCTCTCCGAATTAGTTTCAATCACCCCATTACTCCTATTACTCCCATTATTCCTTTAATCAAACCACACTTCTTTTCCATAACTAATTCCTAATTCTCTATATATATACACACTTATACATAATCTTCTACATCACTTCTCAATTCTCAAAACTCTAAATCTCTCTTACACACATCTTTTCTCTCAAACTTATTCGAATTCAATGGCACCCAAGAGACAAAGAACTCAAGTTAGCAGCAGCACCACCGATTCTTCGAGTGTTGGCGGTGTGAGGCCTAGGTTTTCTACTCCGGAGGCTGAAGCAGAGTATACAAGGTTGATATCGAAGCCCATAGCGAAGGAGAGAGGATTTATGCCATCGAGGAGGGATGGTAAGTTGCTCGAGATGATTCTGGAGATGGGTTGGGTTGATTTTTGTGAGACACCCGTTGTTGTGCCCATGAGTGTGGTTCGTGAGTTTTACGCGAATGTGAAGGTGGATAAGAATGGTTTTACTGTGGTTAGGGGGTTGATGATGGATTACAGTGCTGATGCTATTCGGAGGGTGATTAACCAGCCCGAGAGGAGGCTAGAGCAAGAGGATTGGAATGCTAAGACCGGGGATGATTTTAACTTGGATTTGATTATTGCTACATTGTGTGTGCCAGAGACTCACTGAAAGTGCAAGAGGGGCACGAACGAGTATGCCACTTTCCTTGCCTCGTACATGAACGGGTTTGCACGTGCATGGAATTTTTTTATTTGTGCTAACATTATGCCTTCATCACATGTGCATGATGTTACTGTAGGTTTTTATACATCACAGAAGCATGGTAAAACATTTTCTTGATATAAAATCCATATAATCGAATATAAATCGTGAATAAATCGAGGGATCGATTACTAACCTTTAATAGCGATCCAAGAACGATGAACGGAGATCCCTAGCAGCTGCTCCTCAAGTGTGAAGCACTCCACCGGTATCCACCAAGAGATCAAAATAATGGAGGGAGGGAGAGGTTGAGAGAATTAGTTGCCTCCCTCTTTTTCTACTTTAGAATTAGGGTTTTATTTTTTGGTTGAGGCAAATAGGGTTTATAATAGTATATTTATAGGCAAAAATTTCAGCTGAAAATTTTCCCATAAAATATTATTATTATTAACCCTTTAATTGATTATTCTCATTAACCAATTAACTAATAATTAAAACACCTTTTAATCATTAATCCTTTTTTCTAAACATTTAGAAAATAATTCTCTCACTTGATTTAATTTCCAAAAGCTAAATTCTTAATTAATAATATTAAGAACTTTTCTTAATTAATTTATAATTAATTAAATCTCATTTAATTAATTATTAAATTTGTTAATTAATTCTTTATTTCATAAATAAATAATTACCAGCCATTATTAATTAATTCCTCCACCATTAAATCATTCTCTTTTTATGGTGTGACCCTGTAGGTTCAATATTAAGCCGATAGTTGAAATAAATAACAATAAAACTATTTTATCATTATTTATATAAATTCTCTAATTTATTAAATATGATTAATTAATAAATTAATCATATTTATTCTACATCGTGAGGGATACTTCTCAGCATATCGCGACTATCCGGATAATACGAATTCACTGCTTAGAATACCAAGAACCTATTCAGTGAATAGTTACCGTACAATTAATTCCTTCTACCCTACAATGTCATGATTAAATACAAGGCATGGAACTCGTGTCAAGCCTATCTTATTTAATCATATGCTTTCCCATTCACTATGCTTAGTTCTAATTAATGTGAATTAGAAACTCCTTTCTAATTTCATTCACTCTGGCCAGAGATTCCTGAACTAGCATAAGTGGATTAGCATTGAATATTCTCTTCCTTTCACTGGAAGGGGTAGATCCTTTATTGATCATACACTATCTTCGTGAACAAATTCCTACACCCAGTAGAGCCCTTATTATTGTCCCTGAAGACTAAGAACTAAACCAAAGTATAGTTCAGTGTACACAAGATGACTATGATGACCTCAAGTCTAAGGATACTTGTACAACTATTACTATGTGAACATCTGCTGACACGTGAGTGAACTCCATCAGTTGTTCAGCTGTGTGAGTCATGTTCAGTGAACTTATTCTATAATAAGCACCTACATACTAGCTATAGTGTCACCACACAAATGTCTATGAGAACAAACATCCTTCATAATGAAGCAAGCATAGTATGTACTGATCTTTGTGGATTACTAATTACCAGTTAGTAATCCTACGACCAGGAAATATTTAAGTTCAGAGTTATCATCTTTTAGGTCTCATTATTATGATCTCATCATTATCCATAAAAAGCTTTACTCTAAACTATGGTATATCTTATTTAAACACTTAAATAGATAAAGCCCGCAATAAAGCCAAAACAAGTCTTTTATTAATATCAATGAAATCAAAACAGATTACATAAAAGTTATTCCTAAATCATCATACATGATTGGACTTAGGACACATCTCTTTCAATCTCCCACTTGTACTAAAGCCAATCACTCTGGTATCTAATAGCCATCTTGTCTTTATGACGATCAAAGTGACTTTGAGAAAGTGGCTTTGTTAAAGGGTCTGCTATGTTGTTATGTGTGTCAACTCTCTTGACGTTGACATCTCTTTCAACAATCTCCCTAATCAGATGAAAGCGTCGCAAAACATTTCCTATAAGAAGTATGTCATCCACATACAATACAAGAAATGTTACCGCGCTCCCACTAACATTCTTGTAGACACATGGTTCATCTATGTTTTTGATAAAACCAAACTCTTTGATTGTCTCATCAAAATGGATGTTTCATCTACGAGAAGCTTGCTTTAAACTATATATGGTTCGTAGCATCTTACATACTAGGTGTTCATTTCCCTTGGAAAGAAAACCCTCTGGTTGTGTCATATACACTTCCTCTTCAAGTTTCCCATTGAGGAAGGCCGTTTTCACGTCCATTTGCCAGATCTCATAGTCGTAATAAGCAACAATCGCAAGCAAAATCCGAATTAATTTTAACAGGGCTAGAGGTGAAAAAGTTTCATCAAAGTCAATCCCTTGCCTTTGTTTGAATCCTTTTGCCACGAGCCTGGCCTTATAGGTCTCCACCTGGCCATCTGCTCCAATCTTTCTTTTGTATACTCATTTGCACTCAATAGGCTTCACACCCTCAGGTGCTTCAACCAAAGTCCATACTTGGTTGGTATACATAGATTCCATTTCGGATTTCATGGCACTTTGCCATTTCTCTGAGTCAACACTACTCATAGCCTCATTATAGTTCATAGGGTCGTCATCATCAATGATTGACAACTCATTTTCATTCTCAATGACAAGGCCATAATACCTCTCAGGTTGGCGAGACACTCTCCATGTCCTACGAATGGGCTATTCCACAGAAGGTTGTTCAGTCTGAATAGGTGTTTCCACTTGAACCGTAGTAGTTTATGCTTCTTGAACTTCATCAAGTTCAATCTTTCTCCCACTATTTCCTTCAAGGATAAACTGCTTTTCCAAGAAGGTAGCATGTCTGGAGACAAACACCCTATGATCGGTGTAAAAGTAATAACCTAAAGTCTCTTTAGGATATCCCACAAAATTACATTTTACGGATCGAGATTCCAGCTTATCTGGGTCAACTTTCTTGACATAAGCTGGACATCCCCAAATCTTAACGTGTTTAAGACTCCGTTTCCTTTCTTTCCATATCTCATATGGAGTTTGAGGAACTTATTTGGAAGGCACCTTATTCTGTAAATATGATGAGGTTTCCAATACATAACCCCACAGGAATACTGGAAGATTCGCATAACTCATCATGGACCGAACCATGTCTAACAAAGTTCGATTTCTCCTTTCAGATACCCCATTCAACTGTGGAGTATATGGAGGAGTCCACTGGGAGACTATACCATTTTCTTTGAGATAATCTAGAAACTCTCCATTCAAGTATTCACCACCTCGATCTGATCGAAGAGTTATAATACTATGTTTGGTTTGTTTCTCCACTTCATGCTTATATTCTTTGAACTTTTCAAAGGCTTCAGACTTGTGTTTCATCAAATACACATATCTGAATCTAGATCGATCATCTATAAAAGTAATGAAGTATGAAAATCCACCCATGGCTTGCGTAGACATTGGTCCACATACATCTGTGTGTACCAATCCTAGCAAATCTGCAGCCCTCTCTCAATGTCCACTAAATGGAGATTTGGTCATTTTACCCAATAGACAAGACTCGCATGTAGGATATGATTCAAAATCAAAGGGGTCAAGTAACCCTTCCTTATGTAATGTCCGCAGTCTATTTTCACTAATATGACCAAGTCTTCAGTGCCACAAGAAAGTGAGATTTTCATCATCCATTTTTCTTTTATTAGTTTGTTCAATCTGAAGTAAATTATGCTCTACGTCACATACATACAGACCATTATTTAAAGTACCACGTCCATAAAGAACATTATCTCTAAGAATAGAACATTCATTTTTCTTAATAATAAATGAAAAACCATCCAAATCCAACATAGGAATAGAAACAATATTCCTCACAATAGATTGAATGTAATAACAATTATTCAAAATAATAGTCTTGCCTGTAGGTATATGTAAACTAAATGATCCTACAGATATGGCGGCAACCCTTGCTCCATTGCCCATACGTAGAATCACCTCATCTTCTTCAAGAGTCCTACTTCCCTTTAGTCCCTGCAATGAATTGCAAATATGAGAACCACAGGCGATATCTAATACCCAAGTAGAAATTTGACTTAGTGACATATTAACTTTGATCATGAACATACCTAAATCAGAAGTGGTAGTCTCACTACCCTTCTTCTTCTTCAATTCTGCAAGGTAAACCTTGCAGTTCCTCTTCCAGTGCCCCACCTTGTTACAGTGAAAGCAAACAGCTTTGCTCTTGGGGACAGCTTTGCTCTTGGGGTCTTCAACTTTTGGTGGAACTGGCTTTTTCTCACCTACTTTCTTCTTCTTGGAAGGGTTCTTCTTCCTTTTCTTAGGATTGGATGTGGCGCCCTCCAAACCCGGGTCAGGAGTTTGGGGTCCACACACACCTTAATTATAACCTGCTTATAACAATAATAAAGATAATAATAATATATGCAGTGACCCTACTTACCAACCACCACGGACCGCAACAGGTTAAAGTATGCACACAAGCCAAACACACTAATATATTACAAACCGTTCAAATCCTAACTTTTTCAAACTCAAACTGAGTATTAAACATTATTACAACCTTTTACAGACTTAAATTATTCCAAAAGAAGCCTACTAGCTCAGCTTCCTCAACCTGAACCCCTAGCTCTCGCGCTGGACTGGGGATCCTCTTTACCAACTGGTTCCTTTTTAACTGGAAAGAATATAAACAATATTGCACAAATGAGCTAACTAGCTCAGCAAGTCACAATGACAAAACTGAGAATAATGATCATCAAGTGAACATGATTATGATATCAAGTGAACAATGGGTTATGATTTAGAATTGGATATTATACTTTTAATTTAAAAAACCAAGGTTAGGCTGCTGATTAGTCACGCACTAACCCCGAGCAAGGCACACAACATTGCTCTAACTACTGGAACCAAGGCACACATTGGCCTAACTTGACCATTATATGGTCTGACCACGAATCTGGTCCATAATTTTATAAAAACAATCCAATTCTAACATAATAACAGAATATGCAATAATAAACAATAACCGAAATCATTAGCAACAATAAATGTTTAACAGTGAAAGGGTTTCAATCCTTGTAAGGATCAATAAGGCAATTTAAAAGCTTGGATGTTGGGTAATGAAAGAATTGGATAACAAAGGAATCAACATTTCAGGGTTTCAAAGATATGGGCTTTCAATGCATAGGATACAATGATTGAATGTACAAGTAATTCAGTTCAGTGTTTGGGATTTTGTTTGCATGTATTTGTGGAATAGTATCGTATACTTGAGGTTCGTGTTTGGGTATACAACAATCAATGGTCTAGAAAGAATAAGGTTTATGGCTCAAGAACAATAACTGGAATCAGAGTTTAGGTTTCAGTGCTTCAAAGCACTTGCAATATCAATCTGACTATCAAATACTACAATATCTCGAGAAAGTTCAGAACACTTGCCTGATATTAGCTTACTACACTGCACTCGTTTCCAATCACAAGCGTCTTACTCTTCAACTATCTGTTTCCCTTTCCTACGTCTTGCTTCTTCTGCTCACATATCATAAGCATCTATCAATAATTTACTCATGGAATTCTATTCAACACATACTTCTATCTACCTTTCGTTTTACCCAAATCCGATTAACGGATTGAAAGTTATGCAATAATCAAGTAAACACCGAATATATAGACTGATAGTCAATTAACAAGTCACATATAGCACATAATACATCACGTAATCAATTATATATTATTTATAAAGAAGTCTCGGGTCATAAATAGGCTTTCTGGTATTTAAAATGATTTTTAAAACATTTTTCGGAATTAAAATGGGTCGTTGGATCAATTTAGGGTTAATAAACAGGGTTCGGTTGGCCAATTCTGGCTCCGAAATAATTTTAGAATAATTATCGAGCCTTGGAAATAATTTAGAATAATATTTTAAAGCTCGAAACTATTTTTTAGAATTTTTAAATCATTTTTAAATAATTAAATCTAATTAAATAATTAATTAAAATCAATTAATAATTAATTAAATCAATTAATAAATTAATTTTTGAATTAATTGACCAATTAATCAATTAAAAATTAACTAAAATTAATTAACTAATTAATTCAGATTTATTTGTGAATTAAAAATAATTTTCGGAAGTAAAATAATAATTTTTAGAATTTTCAGAAATTAAAAAAGAATTTTTATAATAAAAATAAATAGGAAATATGATTTTTAAACATTTCATAAACAGGAATCCTAAATTTACAAAGTCTGGAAACTTCAGGGACCTAACTATATCGTCCCCAAAAGTCCAGGGCCCAAACTGCAATTTTACACCCCGTCGCCGGAAAACACAGAGGTGGCCGGAGAACACGTTCCCGGTGTCCTCACCCCACCAACACCTCCAGATCACATCTATATATCACCAGGAACTCAACCATACCAACAAATCATTCTAATCATCCCTGAGTTGGCCGGAATTTGGCCGTGAAGTTTTGCAATTTCCGGCGAACATCGGAAAACTTCAAAACACAACTCCCTTCTCTACAGACCTCGTTGGTTCATGAAACTTATACGACTAGATTGCAAATTTCACAGAGAACACAACCCACTATAACACAACATCAATCTATCACATAATAAGAAACCCCCAAATTTCAATTAAGAACATTCATACGGGTATAAACCCTAATTTTAAAATTCGAAAATCAAACTCAAATTTGAACATGTTATTGAACTCCAAATCAGACGTATGACATATGAAAATCATCAGGAAAACAAGCTCTACAACATGCAATCATCAAATCATACAAACAATCATCCGAACAAAAATTCATATTTTTAATAAAATAAATTCGAAAATAAATAAATTTTTAAAAAAATAACCTTGATTTCTGCAGGTGTATGGATTACAGAATCTGGTAGAGCTTTTCAAGACCTTCAGATTGGTTACTCGAGCTTTCCAAACCGAATTCAATAACACCTCCAAATGCTTGTTTGATTCTTAGAACAGTTTTAGGAAATTAGGGTTTTTCTCTGAAAATTATATAATTATCTGTCTGCAAATGATTTTGATACGAAATAAATTACGGTAAAAGGCTATTTTTAATTACGGAAAATTAGTATCCCGTTGGATCATTCCGAATATAAAACGGTAGGTTTATTTGTAAAAACTGATCCAAACGGTATCGGTTTTCGGGATAATTATCCAAATCAGTACAATTTGTACTGCGGTCTTGGTCTCAGCGCCTGGTTACACGTATTACGAAGTGATAATTGTGATAGTTTAATAAAAAGCTCCCGTTTATCGAAAATACGGGTTTTATTGATTTACCGGAACGAATATTGTATCGAAAATGTTGCGCCGGGACCCGCGCAGGACAAACCGTACGCCGGATCGAAAAAGTCGAAACATGGAATATGCTCGGAATATTATAATTAGGTTAGGAAGGAGTTCTCGAAAGAGTTTCGGGTTCCAAAAACGTAACAACGGTTGACGTCGGTTGGTTCCCGTTTTTATAAAATAGACTTTAATTACCCGGAAAAAGATTTTAGAAATTTCATATGATTCTTATAAATCCATAAACTAACATAAAAATAATTAGGAAGATATGACAATTATCTATATTTTACTTTGGACATATAAAAATTAAAATACTCAATTAATATTATTTTTGAATATTCGAGTACAGATAACACTTAACAATTAGCTCACAAAATAGATACTGAACACACATAATAATTATATAATAGCAAAAATAATTACACGATATATCCCGGATATTACATCCTTCCCCCCTTAAAAGGATTCTGTCCTCAGAATCTCTAAGAAAACAAATGAGGGTACTTTTCTCTCATATCACTTTCTAACTCCCATGTTGACTCTTCAACCTTTGGGTTTCTCCACAATACTCTTACTAACTTTACCACTTTATTTCTCAATACTTTCTCTCTTTCCTCTAGAATCTCTATCGGATTCTCTATATATGATAAATCTGCTTGAAGTTCTATTGGCTCATATTATATTACATGCCTGGAGTCTGGATTATATTTCTTAAGCATTGATATGTGAAAAACATTGTGAATGTGCTCCATGTGCGGAGGTAACGCCAATTCGTAAGCTACTTTGCCAATACGCTTTAGGATTTCAAAAGGTCCGACATATCTTGGGTTTAGCTTCCCTTTCTTCCCAAACCTCGTTAGTCCTTTCCACGGTTATACTTTCAATAATACCAAGCTTCCTTCTTCAAATTCCATGTCTTTTCTTGACTGGTCTGCATATTTCCTTTGACGATCTTGTGCGGCTATTAATCTTTTCTGGATAATTTCAACAACTTCCTTTGTCTGCTGCACCAATTCGGGTCCGAGTATTTTGCGTTCTCCTACTTCGTCCCAATATACTGGAGATCTACATTTGCGTCCATAAAGGGCTTCATAAGTTGGCATCCCAATGCTGGCATGATAACTATTGTTATAAGCAAACTCTACCAGGGGTAAATGCTCATCCCAACTTCCTTTGAAATCAATAGCACAAACACGTAGCATGTCCTCGATTGTCTGGATCGTTCTTTCACTTTGGCCATCCATTTGGGGGTGATAGGTCGTACTCATATTCAATCTTGTTCCCAAACATTCTTGAAAACTCTTCCAAAATCTTGAATTAAATCTTGGATCTCTATCAGATACGATAGACACTGGAACTCCATGACGAACTACGATCTCTTTCAAGTACATATGAACTAACTTGTCGAGCGAAAATCTTTCATTTATAGGCAGAAAATGAGCTGACTTGGTAAGTCTATCTACTATAACCCAAATGGCATCATGATTAGCCCTTGTCCTTGGTAATCCAACTATGAAATCCATGGTAATATGTTCCCACTTCCACTCTGGAATCTCCAATGGCTGTAGCAATCCGCTTGGTCTCTGATGCTCTGCTTTAACTCTCTGACATGTATAACATTTGCTAACCTATTCGGCAATTTCCCTCTTCATATCTGGCCACCAATAATTTTTCTTTAAATCTTTGTACATTTTGGTACTCCCTGGATGGATGGAATATCTTGAACTATGTGCCTCTTGTAAAATTTCATTTTTCAGCTCCGTCACTGATGGAATCCAAATTCTTGAAGAAAACCTAAGAATACCTTGATCATCTTGTTGCGTGCATAATTCCTCACCTGCCAAACTATTTATATCTTGATCCATTACCTCTTTCTGGAATTTCTTTATTTTCTCCAATAACTCCGGTTGGAAAATCATACCGTACACTTTTGCTTCCTCGGGCTTGCAAATTCTAATCTCCAATTCCAATTTTTGAAATTCTTTACATATCTCTTCAGGTACGGATAACACATTTAACTTTTCCTTCCGACTTAACGCATCTGCTACAATGTTCGCCTTACCGGGATGATAATTAATCGAGCAATCATAATCTTTGATCAATTCTAACCATCTCCTTTGTCCTATATTAAGTTCCTTCTGGGTAAATATATATTTCAAACTTTTGTGATCCATGAAAATCTCACACTTTTCTCCATACAAATAATGTCTCCAAATCTTCAAAGCGAAAACTATAGCTGCTAACTCCAAATCATGAGTAGGGTACTTCTGTTCGTGTGGTTTCAATTGCCTTGACGCATACGCAATCACCTTGTCGTGCTGCATAAGAACACATCCTAATCCTTTGTAAGAAGCATCGCTATAAATTACGAAATTCCCTTGATCATCTGGAAGTGACAAAACAGGTGCTGTGATTAATCTCTGCTTCAACTCCTAAAACCTTTCTTCGCACTTGTCATTCCATATAAACTTTTCATTCTTTCGTGTAAGCTTGGTCAATGGTGTTGCAATTCTTGAGAAATTCTGAACGAATCGTCGATAATATCCTGCCAATCCCAAGAAACTTCTTACCTTAGTGGGTGTTCTCGGTCTTTCCCAATTCGTAATTGCCTCGATCTTTGCCGGGTCCACTTTGATCCCTTCATTACTGACTATGTGTCCTAAGAACTGAACTTCCTGTAGCCAAAACTCATACTTCGACAATTTAGCATATAACTTCTTTTTCCTTAAAATCTCCAAAGTTGTCCTTAAATGTTCCGCATGATCCTCCTCCATCTTTGAATAGATCAAAATATCGTCTATAAATACTATAACGAACTTGTCCAAATATTCCTTGAAAATTCTGTTCATCAGGTCCATAAACGCTGCTGGGGCATTGGTCAATCCAAAAGACATCACTAAAAACTCGTAATGTCTATACCTTGTTCTGAAAGCTATCTTTAGTATATCTTCTGGTTTGATCCCCAGTTGATGATATCCCGATCTTAAATTGATTTTGGAGAAATACTTGGCTCCCTTCAATTGGTCAAACAAATCATCAATTCTGGGTAACGGATACTTATTCTTAATTGTCAACTTGTTGAGCTCCCTATAGTCGATGCACAGTCTCATGCTTCCATCCTTCTTCTTGACAAATAATACCGGTGCACCCCACGGGGATACGCTGGGTCTGATTACTCCTTTCTCTAACAGCTCTTGTAATTGCTTTGCTAACTCTTTCATCTCAACGGGCGCTATTCTATACGGGGCCTTGGATACTGGTTCGATTCCAGGTGCTAAGTCAATTGCAAATTCAATTTCTCTATCTGGAGGAAGTCCTGGTAACTCGTCTGGAAACACGTCTGGAAATTCCTTCACAACTGGAATATCTTCAAGTTTTGCTGGCTCCTGACTTCTGTCGATCACATGTGCTACGAAATGCTCACATCCTTGTCATAGTAACTTCTTGGCTTGAATCATCGTTAAGAACTTCTTTACCTGCTTCTGTCCCTTGAATGTTACTATTCTTTCATCTGGCGTTTTCACCATTACTTTCTTATTTCGACAATCTATCTGAGCATCATGCTTAGATAACCAATCCATCCCTAATATAACGTCAAATTCTCCTAACTTAAACGGTATCAAATCTACACAAAACTTACTACCAGAAATCTCAATCTCACAATTCCCACAAACTTGGTTAACAGTTACACATTCTTGATTTGCTAATTCCACAGTCATTATTTCATTTAAATACCCAACTGGACAATTTAACTTACTAACAAAATCTTGTGAAACAAACGATCGAGTTGCTCCCGAATCTATTAACACTTTGGCACATAAAGAATTCACATTAAGCGTACCTGCCACGACATCCGTATCCTGGATCGCATCCTTCACCGACATGTCAAAAACTCTAGCCCTCGGAGTCTCATTCACTGTTGGGGTAGATCCCATAATCCTTAATGCATTACTGACTGGGGCTGGTGTCTTGCAATCCCTGGCTATATGTCCTGGCTTCCCACATTTAAAGCATGTAAATCCAATGGATGGAACCTTCACTGCTGGATTCCGGATAGGATGATCATTATTTGCTGGCTCTCTTGCTGGCTGATTTCGGCACTCCCTCGAGTAGTGCCCTTTCTGGTTGCATTTAAAACATACCACATTCAACTTGTTACAAACTCCCCCATGCTTCTTTCCACATACTTGACAATTTGGAAAAGTTAATCTCAATTGATTCGGCTGATTCACATTAGCTGGACGATTGCCCTGGCCTCCGACTCCTGCATTTTGTCTCCTGAAATTAAAATTTCTCCCTGGCTGAAACTTGCCCTTCTTAAAATTTGGAAACTTCCCTGTTTGTGACTGATCCTCACTTCCCTCAACTTTCCTTTTCTTGCTTTCCTTTTCTTTCTAGAACATCTCACGCTCCGTCTCTGCGATCATAGCTTTCTGTACAACCCCGGCATAGGTATCCAATTCAAAAATAGCTACCTTCCCTCTGATCCATTGCTTCAAGCATTGCTGGAATCTCTTAGCTTTCTTTCTATCAGTATCAACATACGACGGCATATACCTTGATAATTCCTCAAACTTCCCCTCATAATCTATTACCGACATGTTCCCTTGCTTTAATTCTAAAAACTTCAGCTCCATTTGATCCTGAACAAACTGAGGAAAATACTTTTCTAAAAACAATTCCTTAAACCTTTCCCAAGTAATAACATCTGTGCTTTCCAATATCTTCACCATCTCCCACCAATAGGTGGCCTCATTCTTCAGATAGTAACTTGCAAATTCAACCTTCTGCTCCTCTTTCACTTTTACCAAGGTAAATGCCTTCTCTATTTCCTTTAACCACACATTTGCTTCAATTGGTTCTAAGGAACCCTTGAATTCTGGTGGGTTTACTGCCTGAAAAGTTTTGAAAGTTACCTGGGGATTGGTCTGTCTCTGCTGGTGTTGTGCCAGGTGAACTGTTTGTTGGGCCAAGATTTGAAGAATCTGGGCTATTGCTGGGTCCATGGGTCCTGGGTTCACATTCTGGTTTGTATCATCTTGGTTGTTATTGTTGTTGTTGTTGGTCTCTTCATTCTGGGTGTTGGTGCGGGTATTTCTTCTGGGAGGCATTTTCTGTAAAGAATCAATCAATTTATTTAGCTTTTGAATCAAATCTTTGTATAAAAGAAAAGTTTTGTAAAATAGGAATATCTCTTTTTGAAAACAGTTGTAACTAAGTAAATTGCATGCTTCTTTACAGAATATAAACAGTTATGGAAAATAGGGTACATGGTATCACAGGGTATACTGGTGCAATAAATAAGGTAAAGTAAAACAGGTGCGATAAAGTAAATGACAGTGTTGGAAAAGAAAAGGTACTGATATATAGATCAAAAGTTTTAGGTAGTACAAGCGTAAAGACGCTTCGAAAGTAAAAGCAAAAAGGGTACAACAACCTACTCACTAGTCAACATCGCTAGTGTAATAACCCCAATTTTTGAGAAATTTTGAAACCCTTATGAATAGTGTTTTTGCTGAACGAGAAAACTTTTCAGACCACACTATATAGGAGTACTTTTATGGAAATTCTAAGATCGTATTAGTATTCCATAAAGTAAATGAGTGTATGTAAAGGTCGTTAAAATTCGAATCCGGACACTTTGATTTTTCCCGAAAATCCACCAGATACCGAAAGAAATGAGTATAAGGTAACATGATTAAAAGGATTTAAATTCAAGGATTATAAGAGAGGATCATAAAAGGAATATAAAATATTGAGAAAGCTTTAGGGGAACCCAAGTAATAAGATCCCAGATATGATCCCTCAAACGACGAACGAGAACGAAAGTTAAGCGAACCGTAAAACAAATAAGCGACCAAGAGACAAGCTTGTACAAGAAGCCAAGGATTATGACATCATCAAACCACAAGGAAAGGACATGTGTTAAAAAGGTGACACAAGCATGGTGACATAAGCATGACAAAAAGAAGTGTGTTGTTGGTTGATTCTTGGCCATGCAAAAGTTACCATGGTAAAAGATCAAAATTGCCAAGCCAAAAAGGAAATCAACCAAGCAAAATATCATAACACAAAAATTAAAAATTTGACTTTGCTCCCATGAAGAGAAGCTCTCGGCCAAAACAAACCCAGCAAATTGAAATTGTCATATCTCCTTCAATACTCACTCAAATGTTGTGTTCTATAGCTCTTTGGAAAGGTATTGAGATAGCCTACAACTCTTGTTCACAAGTCTCTTCCAAATAAGCATGGTAAGACCCTCATTTTTACAGTTCTTTAAATCGGACTTTTAGAAACTTCAAAGCCTAACTTTGCATTCTTGATTTCTTTGGAAAGATCAAGCTTGTAGGAGGCTCCATAAGGCTTCCTAGTAACTTTCCACCCTCCAAGAAAGGTATAAATCTTCACACCCTTTAGTAATAAGTTTTAATGTTGAAGTTTGGTGATGGTTTGGATGGATGAGTAGTTATTCGAACGATCAGCATGATTCGAGCTTAATTGTTAAGTAGTTTAGTTGAATTTGGAGATGTTATAATATATGATTGGATTGAGATCCTTGAGCTTATTATGACTGAAATCAGTATCATTGATATGTATCTTGAGTTTTTGTTGATTGGTAGTTGGATTGATATGATTTGGAATGGTAAAAAAATTGGGAAATCGCGTAAACATAGCCGTCGTAATGTCCGATTTTCTTTGGACTGTTTTTGTGCATAACATTAGGACCCGAGAACCCCCTGCTAGATTGTGACCACTGCCATGTTTAGATAGCTCATGTTACGAGCTTCGTTTTGATATGTAGTTCGTTCGATTCCGATTTACGGTTTAGGAGAAACGACCGTTTCAAGTAACGGCGTTTCACGAACGAAACTTTTTCCCTCGCCTTACTTTGAAATGTAGGTTAAAGACCAAAAAGGGTTAATTAATGCATGAAACATTTATGGTAAGTGTTTTAGGCAGTTGGTAAGTCACTCGCGAAGGAATCGCTTTAAAACTCGTAAAGGTTAAATTATTAAAAATGAAGGAGCCGAGGGTACCCGAGTGACTTAAGCAAATCAGTGAGCGCAAAATCAAGGTTAGAGTCTAAGTTAGTTAAAGTATAGATTTACAAGTGATTTTGGTTTAATTCCAACTTACTTGTTGTTTATAGGTTACCAGACTCGTCCCGAGCCTTTTATCACCCCAAGTCGCTCAGGCAAGTTTTCTACCCGTTATACTGTTGTTGTGATGAATATATGTATATGCATTATCTTGCGATAGATGCATGTTGGTTAATTAGCAAATGTTGTGATATATTGAAGCATGCTGATATGGTATATATATATATGCATGCCTGTTTCGTATTCTTGATTTATATATCTGTTGGTTCAAGTGCTTATTCGTTGCATAATACCTATGCTAGAGATAAGCGGTATTTGCGTATACCCTTAGTATAGGGACCCAAAGGTGAAAACATTTTCTAAAACCGGGAGTCGAGGATCCCGAGTAGATTTTATATATATATATATATTTATATATATATATGGTTATAGTTTTCAAAACTATTAATCGAATAAGGTTTATTCGATAACTTTATTTTATTATTGAATATTATCTTGAATATTCATTCGAGGACTTATGACTCCTTTATATTATTTATTGAATATTATCTTGAATATTCATTCGAGGACTTATGACTCTTTTATATTATTTATTGAATATTATCTTGAATATTCATTCGAGGACTTATGACTCCTTTATATTATTTATTGAATATTATCTTGAATATTCATTCGAGGACTTATGACTCTTTTATTTTATTTATTGAATATTATTTGAATATTCATTTGAGGATGTATGACTCCTTTATTTTATTTAATGAATATTATTTATAATATTCATTCGAGGTATTATGACTCAGCTTATTTTATTTATTGAATATTATTTGAATATTCATTTGAGGATCTATGACTCCGATTATTTGCTGAGGTATATTCTTTATTTTATTAAAGAATAAGGTGTAAATAATCAAACTTATTTTCGATTATTCAAATAAAGATAATACTTTCATATAAGTATATCTTTGGTTATTTAATACTCATTTCAAGTGTAAATTTTAATACTTCTACTTCAATTATTTTGATAAAGATTATTCTTTATGGGAATATTATTTAATTAATAATATTCAGATATTTTCTAATATTCTGGGGACTGATTTACTTCATTAAATCAGCCTTACTCCAAACACTCTTTAAAGTGTTTTCGAGTCTTCAAAATGATTTTTAAAAAGTCAGAGCGGATCCCAAAACTCATTTTTATATTTAAGATCTTCCTTTTTAAAGGGGATTTAAATACTCGCTCAAAACCTGGGGAATCCGGCTCTGTGGTGTATTTTATATTCGCAACGAGGTTGCAGATTTGGTAAATGAATTGATTACTTGCCCAATGTTCGGGAAGTAAGCCCATCTAATTGAGTCGGCATAAGCGACAGGCCGGGGTACGGTCTAATATTGTGTAAGTGGCTGGGTGGCAGTCCATCAACGCGTGAGGGGCCGGGGTACGGTCGAGCGCGAGGTCTTAATTATGACCAGGGTGATGACCGGTGAGGAATTCATCCATCTACAGTAGAAAAGGTTACTTATTGGTATCTGTGCCTGATCAGCAAGATATCGGGTTTATGCCAAAATTCTTTTCCTTTCCAAAATTCATTGGATGTTTCGAACTCTGTTCATACTTCACATAACAGAGGTTCCAGGAAATGTTTAAAGGGATATATATATGTGGTTATATATATATCGGGACTAAATAAAGTATCTCATAACTTTTTCATTCAATAATCTTTCAAAGATTGAATCTATTCAAGTCTTATCTTGTGGTCTCATCAGTGGGATGAACTTTTGAAATTGATTATAACTTGAACGGTGGTAGTTCAAGTAGTATTGGGAATGATATAAATGTAGTGAAGTATTTGGTAACTTCATCTTTTAAACTTATATCTAATTAATAATTGTCTTATGAATGACAAAGATTTTCAGAAAAACGTTGAGACAAGGTTAGATATATGAGATCACCTTGCAACGATATTTTTTATATACAGTTATACACTGGGACTTTGTGTATATTATGCATGGAAGAGGACTTCCAATATTTTGAAAAGTATATATGTATATATATATATACTGAATATTTTGCGACTTCATCGCATTAAGTTATCAACTTGGGTCATTTCTTTTGACCAAGACTTTCATGAGTTTTATGAGTAGGCTCATATATTGTAAATAATTATGCATATTATTTTGGTGGGCTTGCTGCTCACCCTTGCTTTCTTCTTTCATCACACAACAACAGTTAGGAAAGATGACCAGACTCCAGCAGACCCAGCGCAAGCGCGTGGAAAGCGTTCCGCGTCTTCCCGTTGATGTCGTAGCTGCTATAGCTGTAGAGGTAGATCTATTGTAGATTAGACCATCTGCTTTTGGAGAATCAATTATGTATAATTATAACTTGGGGCAGATAATGGCAATTAACTGTAAATTTATCAAGTAATCGTTTTGGGTTGTAATAACTTTTAAATTGTGGATTCAAAGACTTGTACTTATTTGAATTTCATCTCTGAGACTATAACGGGTTGTGGTGTATGTTAGTGTGGGGTCACAGCATAAGGTTGGTTATTATTAATTAAGTGAAGTGATATTGTGGAAAGAAAGACCGTGACGACCCGGATCCCCGACCCCGGATCTGGGGGTGTTACAGAAATGGTATCAGAGCTAAGCGTTATAAACCTCAGAGATGATGGGACGTTAAGATAATAAGTTAACTAAGATAATAAGAACTCTTGCCAAGTTCATAGTCGGACTACCTAATGTAGTACTGACAGTTAAAACCCTTATGGGAACCCTTATAAATGTAGCGATAGAAGCGTAGTTCGTTATCGTATATGGTAGCGGGACTCCGAATCCTGAAGTTGAGGAACATCAACGCGATGATGTTTTATTACTAATTGGAGATGGGATTGTGGATCCGATAGAGTGTCCTAACGCAGGACCGGATGATGTTGATATTGAGGATGTAGCGGTTGAGGATGTTGTCCTAGAAGGGATAGTTGTTGAGGAGGATCCCATGGAGGATCCTGACAGGATTGGATAAAGGACCACTGATGAATTGATGACCATGGTTTGGTCGACTACCAGAGGTAGGATTGGCCGGTCACTACCGGAGGTTCGTTCAAGTTGTAAAGATAGTAGCCTCTTTAACGCGGCTTACTCGTAAGACTGAGAAGTTCGAATGGACAGAGAAATGCGAGAACAGCTTTCAAGAACTGAAGCAGAGGTTGGTGATGGCCCCTATGCTGGCATTGCCGGATGGAAAAGGTGATTTTGTGAAGTGTAGTGACGCTTCGCACAAGGAATTAGGGTGCTTCTTATATAGCACAGCAAGATAATCGCGTCTGCGTCAAGATAATTAAGGGAATTTAAAATTCGATATCCCCACCCATGAGCTTGGGCTCGTGGCAATAGTTTTACCCTAAAGATTGGAGGCACTACTTGTATGGAGAGAAGTGCGAGAATTACCTAAGCCATAAGTGCTCTAGTACATTCTTACGTAGAAAGAGCTCAACATACGCCAGAGGAGGCGGTTAGAGCTAATCAAGAATTATGATTGGGAGATTCTTTATCATTCGGGGAAAGCCAGTGTGGTGGCTGATGCCCTTAGTAAAAAGGTGAGACTCAAGATGATAATGTCTTTGGGAGAGTTTATAAAAGATTTTGGAAATAGTAGTGAAGGTAACCGGAGCCGGTACCGAAAAGCTGTTTGAGATTGCAATAGAGACCGAATTATTGTAAAAGAGCATACGGTGCCAGAGAAAGATGATAAGGGAATAATGAGGTATTCCTATAGAATTTGGGTTCCGAAAGTTCAAGAGTGTAAGGATGAGAACTTAGATGAGAGCCATAGTTGAGGAATAAGATTTAGAGCAAACCCTGAACGCGATAGTCAGGGAGGTCGCCATCAAGATAGAAGGAACCCATGACATAATGGAGTGGAAAATGAGGATTTTAAATTAAAAGATGACCCCAATTATGGGGAGTAGGATGAAACATTTCATAATAAGGAAACAGAAAGTCGAGTAAGGAAAGGAGACCCGAGACGGTACTCCTATACGGCAATTCATGGACCTGTCTAGACAGAACTTAGACTATTATCCCCAACCACCACCCTGAGGAGATAGTGCGGTGGGAAATTCTTTCATGACCTTTAAGTCGCTAAGCTCTCAGAGTTCCAAGGAACAAGCTGACCCAGTCGAGGCAAGAGCCTGGCTAAAGGAAATAGATGAATCATTTGAGATTCTAAATGATTGACGAACCACAAAAGACTGTTTTGTCACTTACCCTCCCAAGAGAGAGACCACCCGCTGGTGAAAGGCCAAGGAAGGCACGGAGCAAGAGATTATAATAAACTGATTAAAGTTCAGCCAATTGTTTTCGGGATCGTAATTCCCAAGGTTATGGAATAGTGTAAAAGCTTTAGAGCCAGAACAAAGGCAGACGAGTATGATGAATTATGAATTTAAGTTGTAAAAGTTGTCAAGATTCGTTCTAAGGGCACGAATCCAGAATGACGGGATGTCGAAATCAATGCTTATGTTGTGTTGGTTCATGAAATAACGATAAGAGAAAGGAATATAAAGGCAAGAGAGTTTGAGGAATGATAAGGGAGTCGGGTATGAGGAAACCCTAAAGACTCGTAGCAATAGAAATAAGAAAGTATGTAATCATTGGTATGAGGGTGATTCACCATGAGTTAAAATTGATGGTTGAAGGCATAAGAGTTATGTATATTTTATCCCCCTTTAAGTTGGGAGGATTCGAGGAAACCTTGAGATAATTCGAAGGATAAATAATGAGACGCGGATAGACTAAGGGGATAAGAAAGTAAGAAATTAAGAAAATTGGATGAAGGAAGTGACCTTCAAGAAGGTGAAGTGTAAGACCGGTGGCATGATACCCAGAAAGGGAGACGCCAGATATGAAAGATATCCCAACATTGAGGTGACTGTTGAGATAAACAACAAAAGTAAATAAGGAATTATTAAGAAGAAGTTCACGTTGAACATGACCAATATCTTCCAGAACATCCATGTTATCATTACCAAATCAGGAAAGAAAAGCGGATGACCATTGTTATCTTTTGGAGGCCATATGGATTGACCTCAATATTGAATAAGGATGCTATTGTGAAATTCGGTATAGACTATCGAGGTGGGAATGATTGAATAAGATACCCTTATCAGGGATATATGACTTTATTTATCCATGGAAGGATGCTTGTACTTTTTTTAAAGGTGGAATTAAGGATAGAGCATCGGTAACTTAAAATGAATCCTAGGGGAATGCATAAAGGTTGGCATTTCACCCTTAATAGGGACAGTATGAGTTTTGACAGTATGATTTGGAAAGGATTAAGGTAACAACAACCTTTAAGTATCAGTGGAGAAAATTTTTCAGAAACATATAGATAATGGTTCTAATATTAGTAAAGGGTATGTTGATATGCCCTGTATCTAGGGAATACAGGAGGAACGAATCAAGGATAACCTTAGAGGTTTTACAAGGAGAAAGGTAATATTCAAAATTCTCAAGAATAGAAATGTTGATAAAGAAAAATGACGTAATTATAATGATGCCAAACGGGGCACGTGTTAAACCACGAGAAAGTATGGATCGAACCAGTAATGGTCGAAATTGTTCAGGGCAATTAGGACTTAAGATAAAAGATGTTCTAATTATGATTGAGAGTCAGTCATGACAGTGATTAACCTCTAAAGACTGAGGGGATAACTTATGGAAAAATGGAAATTTTTTTTTAACTCATCAGATTTTAAGGAAAACATCTTCACATAAGCTGTGATTGAAATGAGGTAGAAAATTTAGTTGAAGGTGGTTAAAAGACATTGATTATAAGGAACTATTACTATCAGGAAAGGCCAAAGAGGTGGCCGACACTTTAACGGTAAAAGGATAATTATAGGCGCTTGTGCCAAAGGAATACAGTGATGATGGTTAAAGCTATGAAGGTTGTATTATGGTTTGGAAGATTGACATTCCTTCTGATGACTGTGCAATACCCAACCGTAATAGTAGTTGGTAAAGGTTTAAATTGTGTAATCGCCATGAACGGGCTATCTATCTTAGAAGGTCCTATCTTGAGATAAGCCAGGACCATGTTTCAAAAAGGACCAAACAAACCTTTGAGTTAAGTCTTCTATTGAAGGCATATGATTAAGAATGGTATTAACCTGCTATCGGTGCTTTGATTGAAACTCTTCTGAAATTTTATATGCTTCATGTCATGTATGTATGTCAGGATCAGGAGTGTTCTTCATGAATCAGGAATGGTGATTATGTTACCTCCTTAGAAGGATTTGTTACGACATGGATAGACTCCGTATGGTTAGCTATTAAGACTTCATGGAAAATGAATGACTACAGTGGGTCAGTGGTGGACCATAGTAAGGCAGCAATGATTCTGCGAGTAATGAGCTGATTACAACCGTGAGAGTTGTATTGGAATGGGTGTTGAGATTGAGTACCACTAATCGGGTCGTGGTAGTGTATAAGTTATCATTGATAGACTAATTAAGTAGAGTATCTACCTATTGAATATTTATTCCCTCTTATGAAAAGAGAGTCGTATTACTATATGAGGAAGGTTGCGGTGCAAGCATAGAACTCTAGTAACGGTGATGTCTAAAATGAGATCCCAGGTTCGATTTTCGAAATCGAGGGAGTTTCAAAGGTAATTGTGTATAAGCTCGAGGAAAAGTGTGGGTCCATAGAATGATGGACGGGATAGCGAAAATATTTAGGCATGGGAAATACGAGGCTATAATGCTTAATGTTGATTTATATACGTATATGTTTTGTTCTCCTATGACAAACCTCTATAGTTCAGAGGTAGGTTCCAAGCCAGATATTTTGTGGCAGTATATTTTTTTCATATATACAATTCTCTTCAGTTCGTTCTTTTCTCTTCTTTTCATTTCATGTAAGCTGAGAAGAACAACCCTTCCAGAAGGGGAGGTATTGCCGAATGACTATCTATCTTTGTGATAGAAGCCTAGTAGGATACCACATGTTGTTTAATTGCTTGTCAAGTACTAAAGGCTGGCCACCTTCTGTACTAACTATGCGATATAACAAGTGTTCATGATCATAGTGATCTCTCAACGAATTCCTTTACTTCTATATGATTGATCAAATTTTGGAAAATAGAAACAACTGAAAAAGGAGTAATAAAGTGGTGGTAGTATGCGGAATGGGAACACATTCGTGATACTAAGGTTGGCATGGTTATTAAAAGGTTATAGAACGCTAACGAGCAAAAGTATAACCAGTATAATATTAGGAACGGAAGGTGATAGCGATTACGAACTGGAAAAGAATGAGTATTGAGAAGCAAAAGTTCTAATGCTAAAAGCTATAATGAGAGTCTGTGCAATAGACTTGAAAGAATTTAGAATGATCACTTAATTCGGATTGAGTTATCTTACGATAATAGATCATATGTCATTATCGAGATGTCGCCTTATGAGATTCTTGAGGGAAGATAATGTCGATCTCCCTTATGTTAGGATGAAGTTGTAGAGCGTAAGATGCTCGGACCCGCAGTAGTCCAAAGGACCAGGGATATAATAGATCTAATCAGAGGACGACTGGTAGTAGCCAGGAAGGACATAAGAAGTATGTCGATTTGACACGAAAGGACAAAGAGTATGAAATAGGGGACCTAGTAATGTTATAGGTATCCCTTGGAAAGGATTGATGAGGTTCGGAAAGAAAGGAAAGCTAATTCTACAATTTGTTGGACCCTTGGATATATTAAGACGTTTGGGAAGTTAGCATATGAGCTAGCCCTAACCCCGAACATGTAGCAAGTTCATAACGTGTTCCACGTATCAATGATAAGGAAGTGTAATTCGGATGCCAGTCAAATAGAGGCATATGAGCGCATAGATATGCAACCCGACGTAACCTATATGGAGCAACCAGGAAGGGTTATAGAATGAAAAGGAACAAGTGCTTAGGAGAAGGATTATCAAACTAGGCAGAGTTTGGTGGTAGAACCACAATGTGGAAAATTGACTCGAGAGTTAGAAAGTGTAATGCTAAGAAAGTATCCCCATTTATTTTCTATCTGATTCCGGGACGGAATCCTTTTAAGGAGGGGAGACTGTAATAACCCCAATTTTTGAGAAATTTTGAAACCCTTATGAATAGTGTTTTTGCTGAACGAGAAAACTTTTCAGACCACACTATATAGGAGTACTTTTATGGAAATTCTAAGATCGTATTAGTATTCCATAAAGTAAATGAGTGTATGTAAAGGTCGTTAAAATTCGAATCCGGACACTTTGATTTTTCCCGAAAATCCACCAGATACCGAAAGAAATGAGTATAAGGTAACATGATTAAAAGGATTTAAATTCAAGGATTATAAGAGAGGATCATAAAAGGAATATAAAATATTGAGAAAGCTTTAGGGGAACCCAAGTAATAAGATCCCAGATATGATCCCTCAAACGACGAACGAGAACGAAAGTTAAGCGAACCGTAAAACAAATAAGCGACCAAGAGACAAGCTTGTACAAGAAGCCAAGGATTATGACATCATCAAACCACAAGGAAAGGACATGTGTTAAAAAGGTGACACAAGCATGGTGACATAAGCATGACAAAAAGAAGTGTGTTGTTGGTTGATTCTTGGCCATGCAAAAGTTACCATGGTAAAAGATCAAAATTGCCAAGCCAAAAAGGAAATCAACCAAGCAAAATATCATAACACAAAAATTAAAAATTTGACTTTGCTCCCATGAAGAGAAGCTCTCGGCCAAAACAAACCCAGCAAATTGAAATTGTCATATCTCCTTCAATACTCACTCAAATGTTGTGTTCTATAGCTCTTTGGAAAGGTATTGAGATAGCCTACAACTCTTGTTCACAAGTCTCTTCCAAATAAGCATGGTAAGACCCTCATTTTTACAGTTCTTTAAATCGGACTTTTAGAAACTTCAAAGCCTAACTTTGCATTCTTGATTTCTTTGGAAAGATCAAGCTTGTAGGAGGCTCCATAAGGCTTCCTAGTAACTTTCCACCCTCCAAGAAAGGTATAAATCTTCACACCCTTTAGTAATAAGTTTTAATGTTGAAGTTTGGTGATGGTTTGGATGGATGAGTAGTTATTCGAACGATCAGCATGATTCGAGCTTAATTGTTAAGTAGTTTAGTTGAATTTGGAGATGTTATAATATATGATTGGATTGAGATCCTTGAGCTTATTATGACTGAAATCAGTATCATTGATATGTATCTTGAGTTTTTGTTGATTGGTAGTTGGATTGATATGATTTGGAATGGTAAAAAAATTGGGAAATCGCGTAAACATAGCCGTCGTAATGTCCGATTTTCTTTGGACTGTTTTTGTGCATAACATTAGGACCCGAGAACCCCCTGCTAGATTGTGACCACTGCCATGTTTAGATAGCTCATGTTACGAGCTTCGTTTTGATATGTAGTTCGTTCGATTCCGATTTACGGTTTAGGAGAAACGACCGTTTCAAGTAACGGCGTTTCACGAACGAAACTTTTTCCCTCGCCTTACTTTGAAATGTAGGTTAAAGACCAAAAAGGGTTAATTAATGCATGAAACATTTATGGTAAGTGTTTTAGGCAGTTGGTAAGTCACTCGCGAAGGAATCGCTTTAAAACTCGTAAAGGTTAAATTATTAAAAATGAAGGAGCCGAGGGTACCCGAGTGACTTAAGCAAATCAGTGAGCGCAAAATCAAGCGTTAGAGTCTAAGTTAGTTAAAGTATAGATTTACAAGTGATTTTGGTTTAATTCCAACTTACTTGTTGTTTATAGGTTACCAGACTCGTCCCGAGCCTTTTATCACCCCAAGTCGCTCAGGCAAGTTTTCTACCCGTTATACTGTTGTTGTGATGAATATATGTATATGCATTATCTTGCGATAGATGCATGTTGGTTAATTAGCAAATGTTGTGATATATTGAAGCATGCTGATATGGTATATATATATATGCATGCCTGTTTCGTATTCTTGATTTATATATCTGTTGGTTCAAGTGCTTATTCGTTGCATAATACCTATGCTAGAGATAAGCGGTATTTGCGTATACCCTTAGTATAGGGACCCAAAGGTGAAAACATTTTCTAAAACCGGGAGTCGAGGATCCCGAGTAGATTTTATATATATATATATATTTATATATATATATGGTTATAGTTTTCAAAACTATTAATCGAATAAGGTTTATTCGATAACTTTATTTTATTATTGAATATTATCTTGAATATTCATTCGAGGACTTATGACTCCTTTATATTATTTATTGAATATTATCTTGAATATTCATTCGAGGACTTATGACTCTTTTATATTATTTATTGAATATTATCTTGAATATTCATTCGAGGACTTATGACTCCTTTATATTATTTATTGAATATTATCTTGAATATTCATTCGAGGACTTATGACTCTTTTATTTTATTTATTGAATATTATTTGAATATTCATTTGAGGATGTATGACTCCTTTATTTTATTTAATGAATATTATTTATAATATTCATTCGAGGTATTATGACTCAGCTTATTTTATTTATTGAATATTATTTGAATATTCATTTGAGGATCTATGACTCCGATTATTTGCTGAGGTATATTCTTTATTTTATTAAAGAATAAGGTGTAAATAATCAAACTTATTTTCGATTATTCAAATAAAGATAATACTTTCATATAAGTATATCTTTGGTTATTTAATACTCGTTTCAAGTGTAAATTTTAATACTTCTACTTCAATTATTTTGATAAAGATTATTCTTTATGGGAATATTATTTAATTAATAATATTCAGATATTTTCTAATATTCTGGGGACTGATTTACTTCATTAAATCAGCCTTACTCCAAACACTCTTTAAAGTGTTTTCGAGTCTTCAAAATGATTTTTAAAAAGTCAGAGCGGATCCCAAAACTCATTTTTATATTTAAGATCTTCCTTTTTAAAGGGGATTTAAATACTCGCTCAAAACCTGGGGAATCCGGCTCTGTGGTGTATTTTATATTCGCAACAAGGTTGCAGATTTGGTAAATGAATTGATTACTTGCCCAATGTTCGGGAAGTAAGCCCATCTAATTGAGTCGGCATAAGCGACAGGCCGGGGTACGGTCTAATATTGTGTAAGTGGCTGGGTGGCAGTCCATCAACGCGTGAGGGGCCGGGGTACGGTCGAGCGCGAGGTCTTAATTATGACCAGGGTGATGACCGGTGAGGAATTCATCCATCTACAGTAGAAAAGGTTACTTATTGGTATCTGTGCCTGATCAGCAAGATATCGGGTTTATGCCAAAATTCTTTTCCTTTCCAAAATTCATTGGATGTTTCGAACTCTGTTCATACTTCACATAACAGAGGTTCCAGGAAATGTTTAAAGGGATATATATATGTGGTTATATATATATCGGGACTAAATAAAGTATCTCATAACTTTTTCATTCAATAATCTTTCAAAGATTGAATCTATTCAAGTCTTATCTTGTGGTCTCATCAGTGGGATGAACTTTTGAAATTGATTATAACTTGAACGGTGGTAGTTCAAGTAGTATTGGGAATGATATAAATGTAGTGAAGTATTTGGTAACTTCATCTTTTAAACTTATATCTAATTAATAATTGTCTTATGAATGACAAAGATTTTCAGAAAAACGTTGAGACAAGGTTAGATATATGAGATCACCTTGCAACGATATTTTTTATATACAGTTATACACTGGGACTTTGTGTATATTATGCATGGAAGAGGACTTCCAATATTTTGAAAAGTATATATGTATATATATATATACTGAATATTTTGCGACTTCATCGCATTAAGTTATCAACTTGGGTCATTTCTTTTGACCAAGACTTTCATGAGTTTTATGAGTAGGCTCATATATTGTAAATAATTATGCATATTATTTTGGTGGGCTTGCTGCTCACCCTTGCTTTCTTCTTTCATCACACAACAACAGTTAGGAAAGATGACCAGACTCCAGCAGACCCAGCGCAAGCGCGTGGAAAGCGTTCCGCGTCTTCCCGTTGATGTCGTAGCTGCTATAGCTGTAGAGGTAGATCTATTGTAGATTAGACCATCTGCTTTTGGAGAATCAATTATGTATAATTATAACTTGGGGCAGATAATGGCAATTAACTGTAAATTTATCAAGTAATCGTTTTGGGTTGTAATAACTTTTAAATTGTGGATTCAAAGACTTGTACTTATTTGAATTTCATCTCTGAGACTATAACGGGTTGTGGTGTATGTTAGTGTGGGGTCACAGCATAAGGTTGGTTATTATTAATTAAGTGAAGTGATATTGTGGAAAGAAAGACCGTGACGACCCGGATCCCCGACCCCGGATCTGGGGGTGTTACAGCTAGTCTATAAATATAACTCAAAAGTCTACTGATACACACTACACACTACTGTCCATACTACATAATCATAACAACACTGCTCAGCATCTCCATCTCAAAATCTCTGGCTCATGGCAAATCTGGACCTCCTATCTCCTCAAGCTCCTCTAGAACCCACTTAGCCCACTCCACTAGGAAATCAGGGGTGATGTCCTCATGTGTAGCCTCAGCAATCCTCACAGCAGCTGCTCTACGAAACGCCTGGAGCCTCTCCCTAAGTCGCCTCTCACCACTCCCCATCTCTCTGGTACGCATGATATGCAATAACTCCTGGATCTGACCCTGTAGGAATCGCTGCTCCATAAGGCAAGCCGCAAACTGATGATATGGGACAGGATAGGAAGAGAACTGGAAAGGTACTCCTGTGACTGAATGACTAGTAAAGCCTGAATTAGCAGGTGGGGGTCCTCTGACAGGTGGCCTCATGCCTGGAGGTGGAATAGCCTGCAATGGTACAGGCTACAACACCGGTGGAGGTAGAATAGCCAATGCTGGTGGAATCACAGGACGTGGATCCGATGCTGGTGCTCCAACTAAAGGCTCTGAGTGATCAGCTGATACGGGAATAAAAGAGTCGGCCATCTCTGCTATCTGAAATCATATCGTAATATAAGAATCTTGTACCACGACGCAAACTATACTAATACCGGTTATACCATAACACTCAACCTCTCAATGTTCTATCATCCTATACCTTACTTCTAATCCAATCCCTCTACCCATTCCCGTCAACCTAGGCTTGTGTCAGTGACTTATAACCTGTAGCTCTGATACCAAACCTGTGGCGCCCTCCAAACCCGGGTCAGAAGTTTGGGGTCCACACACACACCTTAATTATAACCTGCTTATAACAATAATAAAGATAATAATAATATATGCAGTGACCCTACTTACCAACCACCACGGACCACAACAGGTTAAAGTATGCACACAAGCCAAACACACTAATATATTACAACCCGTTCAAATCCCAACTTTTTCAAACTCAAACTGAGTATTAAACATTATTACAACCTTTTACAGACTTAAATTATTCCAAAAGAAGCCTACTAGCTCAGCTTCCTCAACCTGAACCCCTAGCTCTCGCGCTGGACTGGGGATCCTCTTTACCAACTGGTTCCTTTTTAACTGGAAAGAATATAAACAACATCGCATAAATGAGCTAACTAGCTCAGCAAGTCACAATGACAAAACTGAGAATAATGATCATCAAGTGAACATGATTACGATATCAAGTGAACAATGGGTTATGATTTAGAATTGGATATTATACTTTTAATTTAAAAAACAAAGGTTATGCTGCTGATCAGTCACGCACTAACCCCGAGCAAGGCACACAACATTGCTCTAACTACTGGATCCAAGGCACACATTGCCTAACTTGACCATTATATGGTCTGACCACGAATCTGGTCCAAAATTTTATAAAAACAATACAATTCTAACATAATAACAGAATATGCAATAATAAACAATAACCGAAATCATTATCAACAATAAATGTTTAACAATGAAAGGGTTTCAATCCTTGTAAGGATCAATAAGGCAATTTAAAAGCTTGGATGTTGGGTAATAAAAGAATTGGATAACAAAGGAATCAACATTTTAGGGTTTCAAAGATTTGGGCTTTCAATTCATAGGATACAATGATTGAATGTACAAGTAATTCAGTTCAGTATTTGGGATTTTGTTTGCATGTATTTGTGGAATAGTATCGTATACTTGAGGTTCGTGTTTGGGTATACAACAATCAATGGTCTAGAAAGAATAAGGTTTATGGCTCAAGAACAATAACTGGAATCAGAGTTTAGGTTTCAGTGCTTCAAAGCACTTGCAATATCAATCTGACTATCAAATACTACAATATCTCGAGAAAGTTCAGAACACTTGCCTGATATTAGCTTACTACACTGCACTCGTTTCCAATCACAAGCGTCTTACTCTTCAACTATCTGTTTCCCTTTCCTACTTCTTTCCTCTTCTGCTCACATATCATAAGCATCTATCAATAATTTACTCATGGAATTCTATTCAACAAATACTTCTATCTACCCTTCGTTTTACCCAAATCCGATTAACGGATTGAAAGTTATACAATAATCAAGTAAACACCGAATATATAGACTGATAGTCAATTAACAAGTCACATATAGCACATAATACATCACGTAATCAATGATATATTATTTATAAAGAAGTCTCGGGTCATAAATAGGCTTTCTGGTATTTAAAATGATTTTTAAAACATTTTTCGGAATTAAAACGGGTCGTTGGATCAATTTCTGGTTAATAAACAGGGTTCGGTTGGCCAATTCTGGCTCCGAAATAATTTTAGAATAATTATCGAGCCTTGGAAATAATTTAGAATAATATTTTAAAGCTCGAAACTATTTTTCAGAATTTTTAAATCATTTTTAAATAATTAAATCTAATTAAATAATTAATTAAAATCAATTAATAATTAATTAAATCAATTAATCAATTAATTTTTGAATTAATTGACCAATTAATCAATTAAAAATTAACTAAAATTAATTAACTAATTAATTCAGGTTTATTTGTGAATTAAAAATAATTTTCGGAAGTAAAATAATAATTTTTAGAATTTTCAGAAATTAAAAACGAATTTTTATAATAAAAATAAATAGGAAATATGATTTTAAAACATTTTATAAACAGGAATCCTAAATTTGCAAAGTCTGAAAACTTCAGGGACCTAACTGTATCGTCCCCAAAAGTCCAGGGACCAAACTGCAATTTTACACCCCGTCGCCGGAAAACACAGAGGTGGCCGGAGAACACGTTCCCGGCGTCCTCACCCCACCAACACCTCCAGATCACATCTATATAACACCAGGAACTCAACCATACCAACAAATCATTCTAATCATCCCTGAGTTGGCCGGAATTTGGCCGTGAAGTTTTGCAATTTCCGGCGAACATCGGAAAACTTCAAAACACAACTCCCTTCTCTACAGACCTCGTTGGTTCATGAAACTTATACGACTAGATTGCAAATTTCACAGAGAACACAACCCACTATAACACAACATCAATCTATCACAGAATAAGAAACCCCCAAATTTCAATTAAGAACATTCATACGGGTTATAAACCCTAATTTTAAAATTCGAAAATCAAACTCAAATTTGAACATGTTATTGAACTCCAAATCAGACGTATGACATATGAAAATCATCAGGAAAACAAGCTCTACAACATGCAATCATCAAATCATACAAGCAATCATCCGAACAAAAATTCATATTTTTAATAAAATAAATTCGAAAATAAATAAATTTTTAGAAAAATAACCTTGATTTCTGCAGGTGTATGGATTACAGAATCTGGTAGAGCTCTTCAAGACCTTCAGATTGGTTACTCGAGCTTTCCAAACCGAATTCAATAACACCTCCAAATGCTTGTTTGATTCTTAGAACAGTTTTAGGAAATTAGGGTTTTTTTCTGAAAATTATATAATTATCTGTCTGCAAATGATTTTGATACGAAATAAATTACGGTAAAAGGCTATTTTTAATTACGAAAAATTAGTATCCCGTTGGATCATTCCGGACATAAAACGGTACGTTTATTTGTAAAAACTGATCCAAACGGTATCGGTTTTCGGGATAATTATCCAAATCAGTACAATTTGTACTGCGGTCTTGGTCTCAGCGCCTGGTTACACGTATTACGAAGTGATAATTGTGATAGTTTAATAAAAAGCTCCCGTTTATCGAAAATACGGGTTTTATTGATTTACCGGAACGAATATTGTATCGAAAATGTTGCGCCGGGACCCGCGCAGGACAAACCGTACGCCGGATCGAAAAAGTCCAAACATGGAATATGCTCGGAATATTACAATTAGGTTAGGAAGGAGTTCTCGAAAGAGTTTCGGGTTCCAAAAACGTAACAACGGTTGACGTCGGTTGGTTCCCGTTTTTATAAAATAGACTTTAATTACCCGGAAAAAGATTTTAGAAATTTCATATGATTCTTATAAATCCATAAACCAACATAAAAATAATTAGGAAGATATGACAATTATCTATATTTTATTTTGGACATATAAAAAATAAAATACTCAATTAATATTATTTTTGAATATTCGAGTAAAGATAACACTTAACAATTAGCTCACAAAATAGATACTGAACACACATAATAATTATATAATAGCAAAAATAATTACACGATATATCCCGGATATTACATTGGAACCTTCACCAATTAGAAGGACATAACTCTTCTTAGGGGGAAAATTCGATTCCGCAGTTTTCAACATGTTGTGGAGTTCAGGAAGGCTGACATCCAGCTTATTCATGTGAAAGTTCACAACAAACTGCGAGAACGAACCCGGAAGTGATTGCAAGACCAAGTCTTGGCTCCGCTCCCCATCCATGACAAAACCAAGTTGTCCAAGACGTTCAATCAAATTGATCATCTTAAGTACAAGGTCATTCACAGATGATCCCTCAGACATCCTACAACCGAACAGCTCCTTCGATATCTCATATCGAGCTGTCCTCCCTGCCACATCATACAACTCTTGTAGATGCATAAGGATAGTGTGAGCGTCCATATGCTCATGCTGCTTCTGTAGCTCAATGTTCATGGAAGCTAGCATGATGCATTGAGCAACATTTGCATCATCTATCCACTTACGATACACAACATGTTCATCATTATGTGCATCGCTAGCAGGTTCAGTAGGCTTAGGTGAGTCAAGCACATATTCCAGCTTCTCAACCCTGAGAACAATTCTCAGGTTTCGAAACCAGTCAGCAAAATTAGGACCAGTCAACTTATGAGCATCTAGTATACTCCGGAGTGATAGTACAGAAGACATAACGTATATAGTAAATCTGTAAATGATGAACACATAACAACACTTAGCAAATATTCAATTTCATTTCAAAACACTATATGAATCGGGTCTTTATTCATAAGTGGCTCCCACTAGTTTATCTAAATTATATAACCCCCTTAAGTGAAAAATTAAGCATTCATAATGCTAGTGGGAATAGGGATCCTACATTCCATCACACAACCTCGGCTGTAGCATGAAATATCATGTGATGTTCAATAGGGAGACAACTCTTGTCAATTACATCTTATGTTATTCCCTAATAAAACTTTAGCCTCTTGAATAATTGAGTCACGGCTGTAGCACGACAGACTCAATATTTTAAGTCAAGTCTAACCCAACATTTCGTACAATTGAATCAGTCTCCAACAGCCCACGGCTGCAGCACGTAACGACCTTTAGATTCTAATTCAATGTACACATCTCTATGTAATAGACAAGTATTTCTTATTTCGAAATCAAAGCCCTCGGCTGTAGCACGAAACGAATATGATTTAAAAATAAGAACTACTTTCTACCATGTTGGAAGGCTTTGACCGACACAAGCCCGTTGTGTCATTGGCCAATTACTACTTGATATTATTTAATTTTAGAGGGATTATATTACGTTACAATCATAATCATATTATAAAGATATTCTTCCTTTTAAATTAAATATTTCAAATCAATAATCGATAATCAGATGATTCCCAGATCGGGGGGAGCATTGTCAAGAGGCGTCACTTAATACCCCTTTCTTACAGATAGAAATCTGTTGTTGACAGAATCATCCTTTCTCTCAATATTGAAAATTCATATTCAATTACGTGTTTCATAAACACAAGAATCTCATGATTGTATTCATAATATTTATTGTTAAGGCAAGAAACGATTCTTATTCTAGATTTTCTAGAGCACGCCTTATATTGATTTAAGTTCACCTAAATCTATCATCGCATGGTAAACATAGGCATATATCTCATATATAAAAATAAATAAACGTAAAGGTACGCATGTTAAATCATGTAGCATATCACTCTAAGCATTATACATCTCTATGTACCACATGAAGCATTTAAAAGGTAATTAAAACAATTAAAACATGCTTTAAAACACTTTCGGGAATATAAACAGTTCAAAACTTTTATATTAAAAAACAATTTGACCACTCCATTAGATCCGTCTCGGAAAAACGAATCCAACGATATATTGCACGGCCAAAACGGAGTTACGAAACTCCCAGAAATCAAATTAAAAAAAACAGATGGGCTGTAACGCATTACAGGAACGCGTTACAAGCCCTGTAACACATTCTGGTAATGCGTTACAACCCTTTTAAGCCATTAAAAGGTGTAACGCATTCCGTGAATGTGCCACAGGGTGTAACGCATTCCCGAAATGCGCAACATCCCTTTCCCCGCGTGCCTGCGCCTGTCAGCAGCAGAACGTACTTTTCTTTATTTCAGCAGCAAACAAAATACATATATATATATATATATATAACAGATTACATATATATATACATATTTAATTACGAATTATAATTAAAATAACTTCAAAAAATTATAATAATTAATCAACACATCAGAAAATTTTGAAAAAAATACCCACACGATCTACAACACTTGTAGAACCCAGATCTACAGTCAAAACAATTTTGAGAAACAATTTCTAATCAATTATAATTAATCCATGATATAACTTGCAAAAATCATAATAAATTCATACAAGATCATAAAATTCTGAAATTTTTATCACAGATCTATATGCATACAACCTAAGCTCTAATACCATTGTAGGATTTTATACATCACAGAAGCATGGTAAAACATTTTCTTGATATAAAATCCATATAATTGCATATAAATCGTGAATAAATCGAGGGATCGATTACTAACCTTTAATAGCGATCCAAGAACGATGAACGGAGATCCCTAACAGCTGCTCCTCAAGTGTGAAGCACTCCACCGGTATCCACCAAGAGATCAAAATAATGGAGGGAGGGAGAGGTTGAGAGAATTAGCTGCCTCCCTCTTTTTCTACTTTAGAATTAGGGTTTTATTTTTGGGTTGAGGCAAATAGGGTTTATAATAGTATATTTATAGGCAAAAATTTCAGCTGAAAATTTTCCCATAAAATATTATTATTATTAACCCTTTAATTGATTATTCTCATTAACCAATTAACTAATAATTAAAACACCTTTTAATCATTAATCCTTTTTTCTAAACATTTAGAAAATAATTCTCTCACTTGATTTAATTTTCAAAAGTTAAATTCTTAATTAATAATATTAAGAACTTTTCTTAATTAATTTATAATTAATTAAATTACATTTAATTAATTATTAAATTTTCTAATTAATTATTTATTTCACAAATAAATAAATACCAGCCATTATTAATTAATTCCTCCACCATTAAATCATTCTCTTTTTATGGTGTGACCCTGTAGGTTCAATATTAAGCCGGTAGTAGAAATAAATAATAATAAAACTATTTTATCATTATTTATATAAATTCTCTAATTTATTAAATATGATTAATTAATAAATTAATCATATTTATTCTACATCGTGAGGGATACTTCTCAGCATATCGCGACTATCCGGATAATACGAATTCACTGCTTAGAATACCAAGAACCTATTCAGTGAATATTTACCGTACAATGAATTCCTTCTACCCTACAATGTCATGATTAAATACAAGGCATGGAACTCGTGTCAAGCCTATCTTATTTAATCATATGCTTTCCCATTCACTATGCTTTGTTCTAATTAATGTGAATTAGAAACTCCTTTCTAATTTCATTCACTCTGGCCAGAGATTCCTGAACTAGCATAAGTGGATCAGCATTGAACATTCTCTTCCTTTCACTGGAAGGGGTAGATCCTTTATTGATCATACACTATCTTTGTGAACAAATTTCTACACCCAGTAGAGCCCTTATTATTGTCCCTGGAGACTAAGAACTAAACCAAAGTATAGTTCAGTGTACACAAGATGACTATGATGACCTCAAGTCTAAGGATACTTGTACAACTATTACTATGTGAAAATCTGCTGACACGTGAGTGAACTCCATCAATTGTTCAGCTGTGTGAGTCATGTTCAGTGAACTTATTCTATAATAAGCACCTACATACAGGTATAGTGTCACCACACAAATGTCTATGAGAACAGACATCCTTCATAATGAAGCAAGCATAGTATGTACCGATCTTTGCGGATTACTAATTACCAGTTAGTAATCCTACGACCAGGAAATATTTAAGTTCAGGGTTATCATCTTTTAGGTCTCATTATTATGATCTCATCATAATCCATAAAAAGCTTTACTCTAAACTATGGTATATCTTGTTTAAACACTTAAATAGATAAATCCCGCAAGAAAACCAAAACAAGTCTTTTATTAATATCAATGAAATCAAAACAGATTACATAAAAGTTATTCCTAAATCATCATACATGATTCGACTTAGGACACATCTCTTTCAGTTACTGTGGAGCGTGCACGGTTATTGTGGGGGATTCTCCAGGGAGATTATGTGGATTTCGGGTCAGTGATTTATTAGGATATTTTGAGGTTTCTGCGAGGCACCACTACGTGCTCTATTCCCTATGCATCCATTGTGACGAAGCTGTGTGTGGCGGTTGGAGTTCAATGGCCCGCACACAAGCAACTTCAGCTTCCTAGTGCCCCTATTGACAGTTCTACACTTTTGAGTATGCCGGAGTGGTATGGTGGGAAGCCTGATACGAAGGGGCTCGGTTACTCATATGATCACTTGCCAGGTGGATGACCATCACCTCAAGAATATGATGGTGGGATGACTCAGGTGAGCAGAGCAGTATGGAGAGCTCAGTTGTGCGAGGCCGGTCCTTCACAGCAGCAGCAAGATATTGAGGATAGTGCTGGTTTGGGTTCAGCACAGTATAGGTGCTTGATGAGTAGGATGGATGCGATGCATGACATCCATAGTAGGTTTGCACATGATCTCACCCAGGCATTGGGGACTGCATTCAGAGCCACAGGAGTTGACATCCAGTGGCCAATATGCGGTGAGGACTCTGTGTACCCGCCTCCTGACACTCCTTACACTCCACCCATTGAGGGTGATAATCCTGATTCCGAGTAGGTATGCCTGATTCCTTACTATTACCTTCACTGAGGACATTGAATATTTTAAGTTTGGGGGTGGTAGTTAAGGAATATATGTTTGTGTGTGTCCATATAGTTTGCATATTCATGATAATTTAGTTCATATAGTTGCATATTTTCCATGTAGTTTATTTTATTTTATTTTGCATGTTAGTATGTTGCATATAGTTGCATTTGCATTATAACATGATCCCTTAAGTTTGCTTTATCGATATATTTGTGATATTGATGCTAGTGTAGTGATGTCATATTTAGTGATGTTAAGTCCTATCGAGTTGATTTGCATGCTAGAAGCAAGAAAAATTTCACTAAGTCTTATAGGTTGCTCGAGTGCTAGATCATGATCATGGTTGTTTGTTTGTCGAGGTTTAATCACTTGTTTATATTATAATTTAAGATATTCTCTTAATGATAATAAAACATGTATATTTAAAAATTGGAGAAAAAACATTGGATTTTATTGCTAGTTGTATGGCTAGGTGTCAAATGGCTAGTAGTCGGCTCATATTTATATGAGTAGTCTAGGGTTGAGCGAGATGGAGCGAAACACACTCGTTCAGAAATTGAAAAAAAAGAAAAAAAAGAAAAAGAAAACAAAAAAAGAAAAAAAGAAAAAAAAGAGGAAAAAATATGTGTTGATATAATTGATCACAAGTGGGCACTTTAATACTCGAGTTATTAAGTTCTAGGGGACTTTGTGCCTAGTGACCTAAGGCTTTTATAGTCTGGGATCCACTAACCTAACGCTCGCTACATGGGTATTGTTGCATAAGTCTTTTATGGACCTCACTCATTGCACGATAAATACGCATATATGTGTTTATTATGTGTTTGCAATAAAAGCATGATACTTTGTAATAACTCCGATAATAGAATTGAAGTATTGTTAGTCATTTTGAGTTTAGCTTTTATTCTATTTATAACCTTGTGATTTCCTTGATGAGTAGTGAGTCATGATTATTGATCTAGTTGCGATAGTATATCAGTTAAGCATTTACAAACACACACATTTTTGGCTTGTGAGTTGATTTGTCAGATTTAATTGATCTTTGTGCGAATAACTTCATTTGTTGAGATGTTGGTCATCGGTTGTTTAGTTATTCTGAGGGGGGATCGTTGCATTCATATACTTTGCATTCATGCATTTTTATTTCTTGTTTTTGAGTCTGTTATGCTTGAGGACAAGCATCGATTCAAGTTTGGGGGTATGATAAGTGGTATTTATATCCACTTATAATGCTTCGTAAATGTAACATCCGAGAAATATCGTGTAATTATTAGTATCAATATATGATTATAATGTGAATATTATATGAATTTTTGGTGAATTATCTGATGATTGATAATAATATTTGTATGTTTGTATATAATAAAATGTGAGTATGTTAATTTTAATATGTCTAGAATAAAATATAGATAATTAAGGTATTTTTCTGGTAATTTATGGAGTGTTATATGATTTTATAATAATTTATGAATTTATTAATTATTTTTTGAGTAATTATAAAATTATTTTATAAAGTCGGGAATCGTCCGACTTCAACCGTTTTTACGTTTTTACAACCTGAAACTCTTCCGAAAACTCCTTCCTAACCGAATCTGGTAATTGCGGACATTTTCCGTGCTTTGACTTTTTCGACACGGATTACGGTTTGACTCGTGCGCGGCCCGGCGCAAAATTTTCGATACGATAATCATTTAGATAAATCAACAAAACCCGTATTCTCAAAAGACGGGATAATATTACATTATTTTCGTATAAAGTGTTTTATAAAAAGTCCGGTAGGGATAATTATCCAAAACTGATATCAAATCAGATCGTTTTTGCAATTACTTAGCGGCTAAGCAACTAATTTAACGATCCAAAATGATCCAGAACGAACCAATATTCCGTAAATATAAATAGCATATTTCTTATTTTATTTTATTCCGTTATTCATTTACAACCAGTAAAAATACAGTAAATACAGAGAAAAACCCTAGAAATCGATATGTTCCTGAGAATCAAACGCACGAATGAAGGCGTTACCGAACTCCGATTTAAGCCTGTAATATATCAAAACGAAGCTCTCGAAAAGTACTTTCTGAATCAATCAACCATTTTAGTGCAGCAATTAAGTAATTTTCTTATTTATTTATTTATATTCGAATTATTTGATGATTAAATTATGAAAATTTTTTCTTGATGTTGTTGATATGATTTGATTATTTCATCGTGTAGATAATATTTTTCTGGTCAATTTGATATATTATATGTCAAAAAACCGAGTTCAATAACATATAAAAATTAAGGTTTGATTTTTTTGAAAATTTAAAAATTAGGGTTATTGAATGTTCTTGAGTTAGAAATTTAGGAATTTTCGATTCTGGGGTTATCAACTGAATTTAATGATATGAACAACTTCATATTGAATTGTAGAATCGATTCATGTGTTTAGTTTCACCAAACGATTAATAAATCAGTTAAATCGAAATTTTATTTAATTTTATTTTAATCATTTTTAATTTTAATTTTACAGATTATTTATAACATGTTTGTCAATTTTGATCCTGGTGTTTGATTGTATGCTTTACAAGATTTAATACCATGTATAGCTTGATTGATTTGGTTAAGAAATGGACTGGTTCGTGATTTCGCCGGAACTCGGTTCGAGTTCGCCGGCTTTGCATAAGTTTTGACCGGAGAATGGATTTCCGGGACTGTTGCGATTAGGAAAGGCTCTGTTCAGGTTGATGAGAGTGATTGGAATGAAAATGATCTGAAAACCGGAACGATTCGTGTGGTTTTGGCAGTCAATCAAGGTTGGCCGGAACTGCAAGGGGCTGCCGGATTGTTTCCAGAATCCGGCCGGCGACCCGGCGGTTCTTGGCAACCCGTTTACCGACCCGAAATCAGACCCGAGTTTGATCCATTTTTCCCAATTCGGTTTTCCAAATCATGTTTCAGAAAAATCCTGTTTTAAAATAATTCAGAAATCTATTATTTAATTTCTAAAATTCATTTTTAATCCATAAAATCATTATTTTTATTCCAAAATTCATTTTAAATTCAAAAACAAATTGGATTTATTTTGTTAATTAATTTTAGTTAGTTTTTTATTATTTTAATTAATCAATTAATTTAATATTAATTGATTAATTAAATTAATTAATTAATTAATTTAATTAATTAGTAATTGATTTTCATTGATTTAATAAATAGATTTAATTATTTATTCTTGATTTAAAATTCTGAAAAATAGTTTTGGACTTTAAAATATTATTCTAAATTTTTTTAAGGCTCTATAATTATTATAAAATTATTTTAAAGTCATATTTAGATATTCGAATCCTATTATTTAATTATTAAATGATTCGGGGACCGTTTTAATTTCGAAAAATGTTTAAAAATTCTAATAAATCAACCGTTCGTCCGTTTAATACGAACGAACGCATCTAGACTCAGAAAAATATTTTGCTTCTATTAAACATATTTTGGAGACCTAAATTCCCTTATATCTAAAGGACGTTTGTCTTGTAGACCATCCCGAGTCAATAATTGATCGATAAAATATTCTTTTTGACCCGATTTCAATTCTAAATGTATTAAGACCTATCTTTTATCGATCCAACTTATGTGCTACATGAATTACGTGATTTATGTGTTATATGATTACATGCCCTATGTGTATGTGTTATGTGGATAATGAGTTAGCGTGTCTTTTAAACATTATCTGATTGAGATATGATCTTTATCTGTTATTATCGGGCGGGTAGATAATAAGAATAAACGTATAGACTAGACAATTATATGTATATTGTCAGTTCATTGAATAATATTATTTATGATAAATGCACATAGTTCGAGGCATTCAAAGCCAGACAGAAATTGTAGAAGTAAAGCCTGATAGCGTGTAGTAATGAAACGAGTGGATTCAGAATAAAGATAAACCTAAGGAAGTAAATGATAAGAAAGGTCAAGTAGCCTGTCAGGTGGAATACAGATGCAACAAGACTGAGTGATATGGCAGCTAGTTAAAGATCAGTAGATTATCAATTGAGGCAAGTATTCCTAACCTTTCTCCTAAAATACTGCAAATATTTATTCGCTCCTATTCTAAGTTCAGAATAGTTAAATGTTTTATATTTTGCTGTAATTACTCTTATTATGCCAGATCTTTTTATTATTGTTCCTATAATTCGATTGCTCTCTTGAGCAAATACCCACTCGTTCGGGTTATTTGCGAACCCTGATTTGGGATGTTTTGAAATCAAAATGATTTGATATCAAAATAATCTACGGGCTGGACGGTTATTATGAGGACCAGTGATGAGCTGGATCCTATGGGTCGGGGATGGACCGGACCCTTGGGCCATAGTGCCTGGGTACCTATATGTTGGTGGGTCTATGCAGTTGGGTATAGATCCGTAATGTATCCTGACTGATCAGCAGGTTATAGTGCATATGTTGGTTTCTAGTGTCCAGTCTAATTTATTGTTGATCGCCATTAACGGCATTCCTTCCCAAGTAATTCATAATTACAAATCAAACAAAGAGTTGATTCAAAAAGATGAAACATTGAAACGATCGCTGTTCTTTTACAGAAAAATATGATTTATAATTAAAGGCCAATGAAGGCTGATGTTTTGTTCGCTCAACTAGTTAAATATGTAAAGACGTTTTTAAAATCATTCAACAATCGTTTCCAGGAGTTTTCTGATTTGATACCTAGAAACCATTTATAATACTTGCTGGGCATTTTCGGCTCACTCTTGCTTCATGAACTCTTATTTCTTTCAGTATCAAATGAGGGCAAAGTGAATAGCTTTTTATAGACAGCAAAAGTGGTGAGATTCCAGCTGAAGAAATTTGGAGATGTCAGAGTGATCAATACAAGGAAATTAGTAATGAGGTAATGAAATTATATCTAGAAAATGTAATTTTAGAAGGTTCGATTCTTGTTTCATACTATAAACTGTAAGCGGTCCTGAATATGAGGGGTTATTTGTATATTTATTTTAATATACAGGTTTTTATTATTATTTAGATTTGTGTAGTGACACCCAATCCTGACCCTGAATTTGAGAGATGTCACAGTAAAGCTTCGAATTGGTGTTTTGTACTCGAGTTATTTGTGCTTTTGATGTGTTTTTGTAGTATTTTGCATTTCAAGCATAAATAAGGGATCAAGGAGATTTAACATTGCTTTGGTGCTAAAATGGTGTTAGGAATGTGTCTTGAATAAATGCTCGTTGAATGCCATCAAGAATCAGCAAAGAAAATAAAAATCAGAACTTTTTCCAGAAGGTCAGCGCGCCCGCGATGTGATAGCGCGCGCCCGCGCCGGTTGTCAGAAGGACAGCGCGCCCGCGGTGGGAGAACACGCGGCCGTGCCAGGTCGGGTTTTCAGAATTCTGTTTCTACTTGGATTTTGAGAGTTTGAAACCCAGGATTATTCTAAAGCTATATAAAGACAACTTAAAGACATTTTTCACTAAGGAGCTTAAGGAGAAGATAACGAGAAGACCTAGGAACATAAATACAACCAAGGCGAAGATGATCTAGTTTATTCTTGTGATTCTTTGTTATAAGTTATAATCTTGGATGCTAGTTTTCTTGTTTGTTGAACCTATACTCTTGTTTAACGTACTTTGATTATTATTCAGTTTACAAAGACTTAGTTTATTATACCATGCTTTCATCGGAACCCACGATGATGATGAGTTCGGTTATGGGTTAATCGCTATCATGGGGTTCTAACAGATTTACTTATGGATTTCAATAGTTAATTTGTTTCGATGCCTTAGTGTGTGGTGATTGTATGATATTCTAGTATTGGTTGTGCTTATTCGTCTTATGAGTGTCGCGAACTTATAAGATAGCGTGTTAATCTCTATTAAAGCAAAAGTGAATATAAGGGTTTAGAACTTGCCATGCTAGCATAGGTTCATGTATTTGTTATGCATGATTCGTAGGTAATTTTAACCATCTTACTTGCCCTATGTAATCACGATAGATAACTTGCGCATTAAACCATTGTGTTGTCAAATTCTATAGACATATAGGGTCTCAACATACTTGGTGTCTATTTAGCTTCTATCTCTTTTGTCGATGTCTGGTAGTAGGGTATTCGCACAACGAAAGTTGGCGATTACTAGTTTCGTGTTGTCTGATTAGTGTCACCACCGTTGCATGCTAAGGTTAAGAAAAATGACTGTGAATGAAGTAGCACTGAAGTTAGAATCCCATGTTTGTCTCATATAAGTAATCAACCCTTTTAATCTCTTAGTTAATTGCATGTTAGTTAATAATTTAGTTATAAACAATCTCAACTTGTTATTCATCTTAGCATTGAATAATAACCATATCATTGTTGCATAAGTACACATTCTTAAATTAACCTAAACAAGTCTCTGTGGGAACGAACTAGAAAATATTCTATATTACTTGCGAATGCGTATACTTGCGTGAATATTAACGCGTGTTTTCGTCCTAACAATAGACCTAGGTGTAGATGTAGGTGAACAATCAATAATACCAAACTTCTTCAATAGATCTTTAACATACTTGGTTTGGCTGATGAAGATTCCATCACTTCTTTGATTGACTTGAAGTCCAAGAAAGTAACTTAATTCTCCCATCATAATAATTTCATATTCACTCTGCATGAGTTTTGAGAATCTTTGACATATCTTTTCATTAGTAGATTGTAACGACTGTAAAATTACAATTGTATTATATCATAATAATGGTGAAAGATGTGTTTTATTATGGCATTAAGTGTATTTAGTCATAAAAACCCTAGCTGATATGCGCTATATGTGTTCAATATTGTCAGGGTATTTTTGGGTATTTATCGGGTATTTTTATTTAGTGTTGAAAGTGTTCGTATCAAAAGTTATATGACCCGAACTTGTTTTAATAGCTGATATTTCAAATAAAATAATTGGCCTTATTTTGACTAGTATAGCTTGTATCATATTGTTATTCTGAACATCCAGTTATTTTAGGAATTTTCTCGTTTCGCGAAAATGACTTTTTCGGGCCCCTTCGGGTGTAAAAACCCCCACAAAAATCATATTTTTATTTTTTATAAAATTATGAAACTTTCAATTATTCCATTTCTTTGTATTTTTGAATTATTCACAATTTTTGGGAAATTTTGGCATATATATTGTATATATTTAATATTTAAAAATTAAAAAATTATTAAATTAAGGGCCAATTAATTTTATTAGATGTATAATTAGGGCCTTAATTTTAATTAGGAGTAATATTTTACTTACTATAAATAGCCTAATTTTTATTAATTAATTATAATAAAATCATTAAAAATTCAAAAAAATACAAAAATTCTCTATTTTCCGGGTCGGGTTTTCAGATGCTGGTCGTAAAATCAATCGGTAATTTTGATCAATTTCCGGCATCAAATACAGTCGTGTGAGTACTCAAATCTATCCTCTTGATCTGTTCTTTCAATTTCTAGCATCAATTTCATGTTTTAATCTATTATTTTTCAATTTTAATTTTTAGGATTTATGTTTGAATTAGGTAATTTTGTTTTTGGGGTTATCTGATGAAATTGATGATTTGAATAGTTTATATGATAGTTTATAATCGATTTATGTTAGTTAATTCATCAAACGATAGATGTAATTGATAGTTCGATTATTAGGGTTTATGTGAATTTATTATTTATACGTTTTTGAGTTTGAATGATTTATGGTATGTTAGATGTTAGGGCTTTAGATTATAGAGGTTTCAAGTTTTGATTTGAGCTATTAAAATCGAAGTTTCATGTACAAACGAAGAAAATCGAAGTTTGGCCGGAGTTGAGTTTGATTTGATCGGAGAAGATGATTCAGGGGTTATTCCGGCTAGTTTTGGCCTGAATCAGAAAGAGGAAGTAATTGGAATTGATTTCAGCTGAAAAATGAACAAAACGGTTACGTTTTTGGCATGAAAATGACTGGTCGGAATCTGTTCCGGTCACCGAATTTTGGGTAAAATCCAGTCCTGTTCTTCATGACCCGGATTATGATCCGTTTGACCTGTTTGCAGAACCCGGTTATGATCCATTCTGACAGAAATATATTTTTCGACAAATGTTTCTAAAATTTTGTTTTTATTTTCATTTTTATAAATTATAAAAATCAGTTTTATTTATTTAATAAATTATTTAATTAATTAATTTAATTAATTGATTTATTTTATAAATAAATTTGAAATATTTTCTGAAATTTGAAATTAATTATTTCTTTTTTCTTATTTATTTATTAATTATATAAAAATGATTTATTATTTTGATAATTAATCAATTTATTTTCAATAATTCATTATAAATTCATTTTAATTTCAAAAATTATGGAAAAATCATTTTTAAATCCGAGTTTTCCCAAATAATTATTTAAAAATATATTTGAGGTTCAATTATTTTGAATAATTGATTATATTGATTAATAAATTGATTTATCCCTATTTATTTAGTTATAATTGAACCGTTTATCCGATTTAAACGAAACGAAAGCCCTTTGACTCAGAAAACTGATATGTTTTCAATAAAAATAGTTTTAAATCTTAATTTCTTTTGGAAATGAGTCGGCTTGCGATATGTATTTACTTATATACCCTATTAATTAAAGAGACGAATTCAATAAATCCTGAAAATTAGGAAACGAGCCAAAAATTGTACTATAATACAAATATTGTTCCGATTTCGATTCTAAATATATTTTTAAACCTAGAATGGCTATGTGACTTACGTGCTATATGAATTATGTGGTTAATCGAGTCCTAATTGTTAGTAGTTATTGTACAAGTCAATTGTAAGTGTGCGGGTAGACGATAAGGGCTACGTGAAGGTGGTTTGAGACGCGATTACGATACAAGTCGACTAAATGAGTATCTTTCTTTGATAGATACGAAGCGAAAAAGGCGGACCGAGCCAGTATTAGGGAACTGTGATATATTTGCGGTAAATCGCGTAGCAGACAAGTTTTTCCCCAATTCTAAATCCAGAATATTAAATTGATTTCTTTAATTTAGATTCTCAATTCAGTTAAACACTGATAATTCCCATTCACATACACTGATACACAATTATTGTTCTCTTATTTGTATTTCATTTTGATTTCTGATTTCTCTTGATTCACTGAATACTCTATTCATATTCCAATAGATTACATATATATATATATATATCCTGATATATTCTGATGTTGGGATACATCAAAGCATACTGATTATTTCGGTTGCTCATCTGTGGACTGGATGGTGATGATGAGGATCAGGTATACACTTGATCCTATGAACCGGGAATTAACCGGATCCATGCTTTGGGCCGTATAGCCTGGGTCCTCGAATGGATCTATACATAGAGGTATAGATCTGCACTTTATCCCGACTGATCAGCAGGATATGGGTGTGAACTTGTGTCTAGTCTAGTTTATTGATAATCATCGATAATGGCCTTCATTCTCCTTTGCGGAAATACATAGTTACAGATACAATCAGATTACCAGTTCATTTAGCTTTCTTATAATACTGTTGATTTATTTTGGAATTGTTGAGCAAATCATGGCACACCCCTTTTGTTGTTATTCACTTTGTTTTTTAAGTCAAGAAAGAGAATGAAACCTATTCGGACTCGCGTGGTAAAGAAGCGTGTCAAGCAGCGGAACCCTTTAGCATCAATGGTGCTGATCTTTATAAAGGAAGAGAGTTTTGAGTCACCTGAGAAGGTGTAGTGTAAATAGATGTGGTGTGTGTTTGAATAAAATGAATTTAGGTTAAAACTTGTGTAGATAGTGGTTTGTAATAAAGAGAGTTCTACATGATTTTAAATTTGAGCTTGTAATAAAGATAGTGTTTTGTTCTTGTTTTCATACCTCAACCTTAAAAGATCCTGGATAGATGTAAATGGGTTAGATATATATTTGCATATTTGTTATACAGGTTTGTATTATATGGGAGATCAGCAAGTAACCCCTAGAAGACCCCGGATTGGGAGGGCGTTACATAGATCCAAAAATGATATCATCCAAATAGATCTGAACTATGTTCATATCACCACCATGTTACTTGTAGAAAAGAGTCTCATCAATAGCTCCTTTAGTGAATCCATGTTTAAGCATAAATTCTGACAGTGTGTCATACCATGCTCTAGGTGCTTACTTTAATCCATATAGAGCCTTAAGTAGTTTGTACACAAAGTTTGGAAATTATGGATCTTCAAATCTAGGTGGCTATTGCACATAAACTTCTTCTTCCCACTCACCATTAAGGAATGCACTCTTTACATCCATCTGATACACCATAAAATTTGAGTGTGCAGAAAATACAAGAAAGATCCTTATTGCTTCAAATCTTGCAAATGGAGCAAAAGTTTCATCATATTCAATTCATTCCTCCTGTGAGTAGCCTTTTGCAACCAACCTTGCTTTATTTCTAGTGGCAATCCCATTTTTATCTATTTTGTTCTCGAACACCCATTTTGTTCCAATTACACTTCTGTTCTTTGATGCATGAACCAGCTCTCAAACTTTGTTTCTTTTAAACCGATTTAACTCCTCTTGCATAACAGATATCCAATCAGGATCAAGCAGAGCTTCCTCAGTTTTTATAGGCTCAATTTGTGAAAGAAAGCATGCATGTAGAAATTCATTAGCAGTTGCACTTCTAGTCCTCACTCCAGCATTTGGATCACCAATTATTGCTTCTCTTGTGTGACTCCTATCCCATTTTTCGGTGTGAGTTTGTTAACTTGAATTTTTTGCATTTTCTTCATCATTGGCATGACTGCAGAACTTTCTCCTCTTTCTCCCCCTGAGTTTGTGCTATCAAATTCAAGTATTTGAGATGAGCTTCCATTCTCATGATTCACTTGTTCAGTTGACTCTTCATCTATTCTGTTGACTTCAGCTTCATCTTCAAAATCACTATCAATGTTGAGATTTTTAAACTTACGGGCCTCAGCTTCATTTTCATCAAGGCATTCCAAGCCTGGACACTTGTCATCATCAATAGTCACATCTGTGCTTTCTATATTTTTCTTCTATTCAAGCACATAGACTTTGTAGGTAGTTCTCTCTAATGAATATCCCATAAAAATTGCCTTAAAGACCTTAGAGTGAAATGTTTCCACATATTCAGAGTTGTCTTTCAAAACATAACACTTGCTTCCAAACACATGAAGATGCTTCACATTAGGCTTTCTTTTAAATAAGATTGAGTGTGGTGATTTGCTAAGATTCTTGTTATTGAGATATCTGTTTTGAGTATAGCATGCAGTGTTGACAGCTTCTTCCCAAAACCTTATTGGCAATTTGGCATCCTGCAACATTGTTCTAGCAGCCTTTACTAGTGTTATATTCTTTCTCTCAACTACCCCATTTTGTTGAGGTGTTCTAGCAGCTGAGAATTCTTGAGCAATTCCCTTGTCTTTGCAATATTCGGTTAAGGTTGTATTTCTGAATTCTTTGCCATTGTCACTCCTCAATCTCTTCACACTATTCTGATCTTCATCCTGCTTCTCAATCTTCTTGATGTGTTTAATTATGATGTATGGAGTCTCATCCTTAAAATGCATAAATTCTACCCATATGTAACTCGAGTAGTCATTCATGATCACAAGTGCAGATTTCTTCCTTGAGATCGATAAGACATTAAATGGTCCAAATAAGTCCATGTAAATAAGTTGCAAAGGTGCACTTATGGAATTCACAGTTTTACTCTTGTGACTTGACTTCTTCATTTTTATTTTCTGACAAGCCTCACAAACTTCATTTTGAGCAAACTCCAGATTTGGCATGTCTCTCACTAACTCCTTTTTCACCAGGGTGTTGATCGCCTTGTAATTCAGGTAAGAGAGCTTTTTATGCCACATATTGCTTTGCTCTATAAAAGCTTTGGTGTAAAAGTAACAAATTCCTTCCTTATTTGCTGAGTGTAAATCTGCAACAAATAGGCTTCCCTATCTTACTCCTTTTAGAGCAACTTTACTAGTCTTTTTGCTGATGATTAAACATTCTCCGTTGTCAAATGCAATATTGAATCCTCTATCTGTGAATTGACTGACACTTAGGAGATTCACTTCCAAACCAGCAACCAGTGCTACATCTTCAATGACAATATTTCCAGAAATTAACTTGCCATATCCCATTATGAAACCTTTACTATTGTATCCAAAAGTCACTAATGGGCCAACTATCTCCTCAAACTGTGATAGCAGGGCCTTATCACTTGTCATATGTCTTGAGCATTCACTGTCTATGATCCATATGACTTTCTTCATTTTTCTCTGCACACAATGAGGATTAAGTGTTTTTAGCTACCCAAGCAGTGTTGGGTACTTTCTTCTTGTTAACAGAATTTGCAGAATTAACATGAGTTGATTCAAAAAGAATGATGTTCAATGATTGATTTCCATGTTCCCTTTTAGCGATAGACCAATATTAACTTCTTTGAGGTCTACTCTCAGCTTGTGGCAACTTATCATCACATTCATGTTGCAAGGAATGTAATCAAATTTATCACAGAAGGAATAGGGATCTTCAGTCTTTAATTCATTATATTTGCATGCTCCCAATCTTGACTCACTAACAGCCTTTTTACAAAGGTGAGTTAGATGATTTGTAGAGCCACATTTCCGATATTGTTTCCTAGGAGCATCTGCAATAAATACAAAGTTATTGCATTTATTTATCCCAATCTTCCCATTTTTTTCTTCTTTTTTCCTGCATTCTCAGTCTTAACCTCCTTGATTGGCTTCTTGGGCGTTTGATCTACCATGAGCTTCTTCTCAGTTTTAGAAGGTGGAGTTGTTTCTTTGCATTTCTTTTCATTGTCCTTATCAGCAAGTTCTTGCTTTATGATGAACTCCTCTTCACTGAAATTTACTTCACATGCTATGAACAGAGGTGAACCAACCTTTCTCAGCATAGCCGAAACATCTTCACTTATAGTTGCTTTTCCCTTGTCACCTTCAACTTTCATATTGCTGTTCAATGCATCATAATCCAAGCCAATAGATATGTTAGCACATGGCTTGTTCTTCTCATGGTACTGACCAACTAGCTGAGATGTATTTCTGAATGATTTCAGTTTCACCTCATTCTTCTCTAGTTTCTCCCTCAACACAGATTTTATCTTAGCAGCACACTTTAGCTTGTTCTTAAGATATAATTTTCTTGCTTGACAATTTCAAGCTCAACAAGCTGCAGTTCCAGATTTTGTTTCTTAATCTCAAGCTTCTCATTTACTTTTGACAGCCTACTCACTTCTTCGGTAGCTACCACCATGCTTGTGTGTATGTGAAACATCTCTACACTCATCTCTTCAATAGAATCCTTATATTGACTAACATTTAAATCAATAGTTGTAACACCCCCAGATCCGGGGTCGGGGATCCGGGTCGTCACGGTCTTTCTTTCCACAATATCACTTCACTTAATTAATAAATAACCTTATGCTGTGACCCCACACTAACACACACCACAACCCGTTATAGTCTCAGAGATGAAATTTAAATAAGTACAAGTCTTTGAATCCACAATTTAAAAGTTATTACAACCCAAAATGATTACTTGATAAATTTACAGTTAATTGCCATTATCTACCACAAGTTATAATTATACATAATTGATTCTCAAAAGTAGATGGTCTGATCTACAATAGATCTACCTCTGCAGCTATAGCAGCTACAACATCAACGGGAAGACACAGGACGCTTCCCACGCGCTTGCGCTGGGTCTGCTGGAGTCTGGCCATCTTTCCTAACTGTTGTTGTGTGATGAAGAAATAAAGCAAGGGTGAGCAGCAAGCCCACCAAAATAATATGTATAATGATTAACAATATATGAGCCTTCTCATAGTACTCATGAAAGTCTTGGTCAAAAGAAATGAACCAAGTTGATATCTTAATGCGATGAAGTCGCAAAATATTCAGTATATATATATATATATACATATATACTTTTCAAAATATTGGAAGTCCTCTTCCATGCACAATATACACAAAGTCCCAGTGTATAACTGTATAAAAAAAAATATCGTTGCAAGGTGATCTCATATATCTAACCTTGTCTCAACGTTTTTCTGAAAATCTTTGTCATTCATAAGACAATTATTAATTAGATATAAGTTTAAAAGATGAAGTTATAAGGTACTCCAATATACTTATATCTTTTCCAAATACTACTTGAACTACCACCGTTCAAGTTATAATCAGTTTCAAAAGTTCATCACATAGATGAGACTACAAGACAAGATTTGAATAGATTCAATCTTTGAAATATTATTGAATGAAATAAAGTTACGAGATACTTTATTTAGTCCCGGTATATATATCCACATATATATACCCCTTTAAACATTTCCTGGAACCTCTGTTATGTAAAGTATGAACAGAGTTTGAAACATCCAATGAATTTTGGAAAGGAAAAGAATTTTGGCATAAACCCGATATCTCGCTGATCAGGCAAAGATACCAATAAGTAACCTTTTCTACTGTAGATGGATGAATTCCTCACCGGTCATCACCCTGGCCGCATTAGGACCTCGCGCTAGACCGTACCCCGGCCCCTCACGCGTTGATGGACTGCCACCCAGCCACTTACACAATAATAGACCGTACCCCGGCCTGTCGCTTATGCCGACTCAATGAGATGGGCTTACTTCCCGAACGTTGGGCAAGTAATCAATTCATTTACCAAATCTGCAACCTCGTTGCGAATATAAAATACACCACAGAGCCGGATTCCCCAGGTTTTGAGCGAGTATTTAAATCCCCTTTAAAAAGGAAGATCTTAAATATAAAAATAAGTTTTGGGATCCGCTCTGACTTTTAAAAATCATTTTGAAGACTCGAAAACACTTTAAAGAGTGTTTGGAGTAAGGCTGATTTAATGAAGTAAATCAGTCCCCAGAATATTAGAAAATATCTGAATATTATTAATTAAATAATATTCCCATAAAGAATAGTCTTTATAAAAATAATTGAAGTAGAAGTATTAAAATTTATACTTGAAACGAGTATTAAATAACCAAAGATATACTTATATGAAAGTATTATCTTTATTTGAATAATCGAAAATAAGTTTGATTATTAACACCTTATTCTTTAATAAAATAAAGAATATATTTCAGCAAATAATCGGAGTCATAGATCCTCAAATGAATATTCAATAATATTCACTAATAATATAAAAGAGTCATAAGCCCTCGAATGAATATTCAAATAATATTCAATAAATAATATAAAAGAGTCATAAGCCCTCGAATGAATTATTCAAAATAATATTCAATAATAAAATAAAGTTAAAGTTATCGAATAAACCTTATTCGATTAATAGTTTGGAAAACTATAACCATATATATATATATATATAAATATATATATATATATATATATATATCCATATCCATATATACAAAATCTACTCGGGATCCTCGACTCCCGGTTTTAGAAAAATATTTTCACCTTTTATCCCCTATACTAAGGGTATAAGCAACTACTTGCTTATTTCTAGCATAGGTATTATGCAACTATAAGCATTGAAATCAACAGATAGATAACCAGATTACGAAACAGACATGCATATATACCATATTAGCATGCTCCAATATATCGCAAAATTTGCTAATAACAATCATGCAATATCACAAGATAATGCATATACATATATTTACATCACAACAACAGTATAACGGGTAGAAAACTTGCCTGAGCGATTGGGGGTTACGAATGGCTCGGGACGAGTCTGGTAACCTATAAGCAACAAGTAAGTTGGAATTAAACCAAAGTCACTTGTAAATCTATACTCTAACCGACTCAGACTCTAACGCTCGTTTTGCGCTTAACGATTTACTTAAGTCGCTCGAGTACCCTCGGCTCCACCATTTTTAATAATTTACCCATTACGAGTTTTAAGGCGATTCTTTCGCGAGTGTCTTATCAACTGCCTAACACACTCTACATAAATGTTTCATACATTAATTAACCCTTTTTGGTCTTTAATCTATGTTTCAAAGTAAGGCGAGGGGAAAAGTTTCGTTCGCGAAACGCCGTTACTTGAAATGGTCGTTTCTCCTAAACCGTGCATCGGAATCGAACGAACTACATATCAAAACGAAGCTCGTAACATGAGCTATCTAAACATGGCAGTGGTCATAATCTAGCAGGGGGTTCTCGGGTCCTAATGCTATTCACAAAAACAGTCCAAAGAAAATCGGACGTTACGACGGCTATGTTTACGCGATTACCAATATTTATACCACTCCAATTCTTTACCAATTCACTACAAACCACCCAACCATCATCAATACATCAAACACAACTTATATCAAGGCAAAGTCAGTCCATAATCTCAAGGTTTTCCAACTTATTCAACCGCAAACATGATCTACTAACCATAACTTAGGATTCATTAACCATTAACCAAGATTCATATCCAAAATCACCACAAATCCAACCAAACTATCTAACATACATGGATCTTGCTATACATACATGGATATTTCTATATATACATTAATCCATCCATAAACTCATCAAAACTCAAAGTTCAAACTATAAGTTAAAGGTGAAAGTTGTTTATACCTCCTTGAAGCTTCCTAACACAACCCAAGAGCTTTGAATGCCTAAAAGAACCTTGATCCTTGCTTGTATAACCTTAATCTTTCATAAAATTTCAAGAAAACTAAAGTTATTTCTTGAAGGTTACTATTCACCATCTTCTTCCTTGATTTATTGGAAGAGATTGTGAAGGAATTAGGAGCTTAAACTTATAGCATATCCATATCTATGTACAAGGAAGCTTAGATAATTACCTTGTGATTTAACAATGCTTGGAACTTGATTTTTGAAATTCTTGCCCTTGAAAAAGATGAAAAGCCGAGAGCAAGATGATGAGAATGAAATGATTTTGTGTTTTTTGATTTGTTTGGCTTAGCTTGGTTGTTTTTTGTTTTGTTTTTGGTTAATTACCTTAATAACCTTATATTTGTGTGGTTATAAACCAACCACACCTCCTCCTTCCCTATGTCATGCTTACATCACATTGCTATGTCATCCTCCCTTCCTTGTCCTCTTCTCATTGGTTGGGTGACATCACTTCCTCTAATCCCTTTGCTTAACTTCCTAATTGTTTGCCTAATGACCGCTGATCTGTTATACGGTTCGCTTAACTTTCGTTTTCGTTTATCGTTTGAGGGATCATACCCGGGATCTTATTACTTAGGTTCCCTTAACCTTTCTCAATATATTGTATTCCTTTTATGATCCTCTCTTATAATCCTTTAATTTAAATCCTTTTTATCCTGTTACCTTATACTCAATTCTCTCCGTATCTAGTGGATTTCCGGGAAAATCAAAGTGTTCGGATTTGGATTCTGACGATCTTTACATACACTTATATCCCATATAAAGTACTAATAAAATCTCAGAATATCCATATCAGAACCCCTACATAGTGTGGCATGAAAAGTTTTCTCATTCAGCAAAAACACTATTCATAAGGGTTTCAAAAATTTCCCAAAAATTGGGGTTATTACAATCTCCCCTCCTTAAAAGGATTCCGTCCCGGAATCAGATAGAAATGAATAGGGATACTTTCTTAGTATTGCACTTTCTAACTCTCAAGTCAATTTTCCCACATTGTGGTTCTACCATCAAACTCTGACTAGTTTGATAACCCTTCACCTAAGCACTTGTCCCTTTTCGATCTATAACCCTTTCTGGTTGCTCCATATAGGTTACGTCGGGTTGCATATCTATGCGCTCATATGCCTCTATTTATCTGGCATCTGAATTACACTTCCTTAACATTGATACGTGAAACACGTTACGACCTGCTACATGTTCGGGGTTAGGGCTAGCTCATATGCTAACTTCCCAAACGTCTTAATATATCCAAGGGTCCAACAAATTGTAGTCTTAGCTTTCCTTTCTTTCCGAACCTCATCAATCCTTTCCAAGGGATACCTATAACATTACTAGGTCCCCTATTTCATACTCTTTATCCTTTCGTGTCAAATCAACATACTTATCATGTCCATCTTGGGCTACTACCAGCCGTCCTCTGATTAGATCTATCATATCCTTGGTCCTTTGGACTACTGCGGGTCCGAGCATCTTGCGCTCTACAACTTCATCCTAACATAAGGGAGATCGACATTATCTTCCCTCAAGGATCTCATAAGGCGATATCTCAATACTGACATATGATCTATTGTCATAAGAAAACTCAATCCGCGTTATGTGATCATTCCAATTTCTTTCAAGTCTATTGCACAGACTCTCATTATAGCTTCTAGATTTATAGCTTTTGCTTCTTAATACCCATTCTTTTCCAGTTCGTAATCGCTACTACCTTTCGTTCCTAATATTATACTGGTTATACTTTTGCTCGTTAGCGTTCTATAACCATTTAATAACCACGTCAACCTTAGTATTACGAATGTGTTCCCATTCTGAATACCACCACCACTTTATTACTCCTTTTTCAGTTGTTTCTATTTTCCAAAATTTGATCAATCAAATAGAAGTAAAGGAATTTGTTGAGAGATCACTAAGATCATGAACACTTGTTATATCGCATAGTTAGTACAGAAGGTGGCCAGCCTTTAGTACTTGACAAGCAATTAAACAATAGCTGGTATCCTACTAGGCTTCTATCACACAGATAGATAGTCATTCGGCAATACCTCCCCTTTCTGGAAGGGTTGTTCTTCTCAGCTTACATGAAATGAAAAGAAGAGAAAAGAACGAACTGAAGAGAATTATATATATGAAAAAATATACTGCCACAAAATATCTGGCTTGGAATCTACCTCTGAACTATAGAGGTTTGTCATAGGAGAACAAAACATATATGTATTTATATCAACATCAAGTATTATAGCATCGTATTTCACGTGCCTAAATATTTTCGCTATCCCGTCCATCATTCTATGGACCCATGCCCTTCCTCGAGCTTATACACAATTACCTTTGAAACTCCCTCGACATCGAAAATCGAACCTGGGATCTCATTCTAGACATCATCGTTACTAGAATTCTATGCTTGCACCGCAACCTTCCTCGTATAATAATACGACTCTCTATTGATAAGAAAGAATAATAATTCACTATGTAGATACTCTACTTAATTAGTCTATTAATGATAACTTATACACTACCACGACCCGATTTGTGGTACTCAATCTCAACACCCATTCCAATACAACTCTCACGGTTGTAATCAGCTCAATACTCGCAGAATCATTGCTGCCTTACTATGGTCCACCACTGACCTACTGTCGTCATTCATTTTCCATGAAGTCTTAATATCTAACCATACGGAGTCCATACATGTCGTATCAAATCATTCTAAGGAGGTAACATAATCACCACTCCTGATTCATGAAGAACACTCGTGATCCTGACATACATACATGACATGAAGCAAATAAAAGTGCAGAAGAGTTTCAATCGAAGCAACGATAGCAGGTTAATACCATTCTTAATCATACGCCCTAAATAGAAGAATTAACTCAAGGGTTCATCTAGTCCTTTTTGAAACATGGTTCTGGCTTATCTCAAGATAGGACCTTATAAGATAGATAGCCCGTTCATGGCAATTACACGAATTAAACCTTTACCAACTACTATTACGGTTGGGTATTACACAGTCATTAGGAGGAATGTCAATCTTCCAAACCATAATACAACCTTCACAGTTTTAACCATCATCACTGTATTCTTTTGGCACAAGCGCCTATAATTATCCACTTACCTTTAAAGTGTCGGCCACCTCTTTGGCCTTTCCTGATAGTAAAATTTCCTTACAGTCAATGTCATTTTAACCATCTCCAAATAAATTTTCTACCTTATTTCAATCACAGCTTATGTGAAAATGCTTTCCTTAAAATCTGATGAGTAAAAAAAAAATCACCATTTTCCATAAGTTATTGCCTCAGTCTTTAGAGGTTAATCACTGTCATGACTGACTCTCAATCATAATTAGAACATCTTTTATCTTAAGTCCTAATTGCCCTGAATAATTTCGACCATTACTGGTTCGATCCATACTTTCTCGTGGTTTAACACGTGCCCCACTTGGCAACATTATAATTACGTCATATTTCCTTTATCAACATTTCTATTCTTGAAAAATTTGAATATTACCTTTCTCCTTGTAAAACCTCTAAGGTTATCCTTCAATCGTTCCTCCTGTATTCCCTAGATACAGGGCATATTAAAATACCATTTACTATTACTAGAACCATTGCCTATATACTTCTGAAAAATTTCTCCACTGATTCTTAAAGGTTGTTGTTACCTTAACCCTTTCCCAATCATACTGTCAAAACTCATACTGTCCCTATTAAGGGTGACATGCCAACCTTTACGCAGTCCCCTAGGATTCATTTTAAGTTACCGATGTTCTATCCTTAATTCCACCTTTAAAAAGGTACAAGCATCCTTCCATGGATAAATAAAGTCATATATCCCTGATAAGGGTATCTTATTCAATCATTTCCACCTCGATAGTCTATACCGAATTTCACAATAGCATCCTTATTCAAGTTAAGGTCAATCCACATGGCCTCCAAAAGATAAAAATGGTTATCCGCTTTTCTTTCCTGATTTGGTAATGATCACATGGATGATCTGAAAGATATTGGTCGCGTTCAACGTGAACTTCTTCTTAATAAATCCTTATTTACTTTTGTTGTTTATCTCAACAGTCATCTCAATGTTGGGATATCTTTCATACCTGGCGTCCCCCTTCCTGGGTATCAAGCCACCGGTCTTACACTTCACATTCTTGAAGGTCACTTCCTTCATCCAATTTTCTTAATTTCTTACTTTCTTGTCTCCTCAGTCTATCCGCGTCTCATTATTTATCCTTCGAACTATCTCAAGGTTTCTTCGAATCCTCCCAACTTACAGGGGATAATATATATGTATCTCTTATGCCCTCAACCATCAATTTTAACTCATGGTGAATCACCCTCATCCTGACGATTACTTACTTTTCTATTTCTATTTCTACGAGTCTTTAGGGTTTCCTCATACCCAACTCCCTTATCATTCCTCAAACTCTCTTGCCTTTATATTCCTTTCTCTTATCGTTATTTCATGAACCAACACAACATAAGCATTGATTTCAAACATCCCGTCATTCTGGATTCGTGTCTTCAGAACGAATCTTGATAACTTTTACAACTTAGATTCATAATTCATCATACTCGTCTGCCTTTGTTCTGGCTCTTAAGCTTTTACACTATCTCCATAACCTTGGGAAGTACTTTCCTGAAAACAATTGACTGAACTTAAATCAGTTTATTATAATCTCTTGCTCCGTGCCTTCCTTGGCCTTTCACCAGCGGGTGGTCTCTCTCTTAGGAGGGTAAGTGACAAAACAGTCTTTTGTGGTTCGTCAATCATTTAGAATCTCAAATGATTCATCTATTTCCTTTAGCCAGGCTCTTGCCTCGACTGGGTCAGCTTGTTCCTTGGAACTCTGAGAGCTTAGCGACTTAAAGGTCATGAAAGAATTTCCCACCGCACTGTCTCCTCAGGGTGGTGGTTGGGGATAATAATCTAAGTTCTCTTTAGACAGGTCCATGAATTGCCGTATAGGGGTACCATCTCGGGTCTCCTGTCCTTACTCGACTTTTGTTTCCTCAGTCTAAATATTTCTTCCTACTCCCCATAATTGGGGTCATCTTACATAATTTAAATCCTCATTTTCCACTTCATCATGTTATGGGTTCCTTTTGTCTTGGTGGTAACCTCCCTGACTATCACGTTCAGGGTTTGCTCTAACTCTTATTCCTCAAACTAGCTTTCATCTAAGATTTCATCTTTAAGCTCTTAAACCTTTGGAACCCAAATTCTATAGGAATACCTCATTATTCCCTTATCATCACTCTCGGTATTAATCTCATACCTATTTGTTGGCTCTCTGCCTTCATTCATCACTTTTACTGGCACAATATGTTCTTTTCCAATACTTTGGGCTGTATTGCTATCTCAAACAGCTTTTCGGTACCGGCTCCGGTTACCTTCACTACTATTTCCATTTTCTCAAAATCTCTTATAAACTCTCCAAAAGACATTATCATCTTGAGTCTCTCCTTTTTACTAAGGGCATCAGCCACCATATTGGCTTTCCCCGAATGATAAAGAATCTCCCAATCATAATTCTTGATTAGCTCTAACCGCCTCCTCTGGCGTATGTTGAGCTCTTTCTACATAAAAATGTACTAGAGCACTTATGGCTTAGGTAATTCTCGCACTTCTCTCCATACAAGTAGTGCCTCCAATCTTTAGGGTAAACTATTGCCACGAGCCTAAGCTCATGAGCGGGGATATCGAATTTCATACTACCTTAATTGTCTTGACATGTACGCGATTACCTTACCGTGCTGCATAAGCACGCACCCTAAGCCCTTGTGCGAAGCGTCACTACACTTCACAAAATCTCCTTTTCCATCTAGCAACGCCAGCATAGGGGCCATCACCAACCTCTGCTTCAGTTTTTGAAAGCTGTTCTCGCATTTCTCTGTCCATTCGAACTTCTCAGTCTTACGAGTAAGCCGCGTTAAAGGGGCTACTATATTTACAAACTTGAACGAACCTCTGGTAGTGACCGGCCAATCCTACCTCTGGTAGTCGACCTAACCATGGTCATCAATTCATCAGTGGTCCTTTATCCAATCTTGTCAGGATCCTCCATGGGATCCTCCTCAACAACTATCCCTTCTAGGACAACATCCTCAACCGCTACATCCTCAATATCAACATCATCCAGTCCTGCATTAGGACACTCTATCGGATCCACAATCCGATCTCCAATAAGTAATAAAACATCATCGCGTTGTTGCTCCTCAACCTCAGGGTTCGGTGTCCCGCTACCATATACGATAACGAACTACGCTCCTATCACGATATTTATAAGGGTTCCCATAAGGGTTTTAACTGTCAGTACTATGTTAGGTAGTCCGACTATGAACTTGGCAAGAGTTCTTATTATCTTTGTGAACTTATTATCTTAACGTCCCATCATCTCTGAGGTTTATAACGCTTAGCTCTGATACCATTTCTGTAACACCCCCAGATCCGGGGTCGGGGATCCGGGTCGTCACGGTCTTTCTTTCCACAATATCACTTCACTTAATTAATAAATAACCTTATGCTGTGACCCCACACTAACACACACCACAACCCGTTATAGTCTCAGAGATGAAATTTAAATAAGTACAAGTCTTTGAATCCACAATTTAAAAGTTATTACAACCCAAAATGATTACTTGATAAATTTACAGTTAATTGCCATTATCTGCCACAAGTTATAATTATACATAATTGATTCTCAAAAGTAGATGGTCTGATCTACAATAGATCTACCTCTGCAGCTATAGCAGCTACAACATCAACGGGAAGACACAGGACGCTTCCCACGCGCTTGCGCTGGGTCTGCTGGAGTCTGGCCATCTTTCCTAACTGTTGTTGTGTGATGAAGAAATAAAGCAAGGGTGAGCAGCAAGCCCACCAAAATAATATGTATAATGATTAACAATATATGAGCCTTCTCATAGTACTCATGAAAGTCTTGGTCAAAAGAAATGAACCAAGTTGATATCTTAATGCGATGAAGTCGCAAAATATTCAGTATATATATATATACATATATACTTTTCAAAATATTGGAAGTCCTCTTCCATGCACAATATACACAAAGTCCCAGTGTATAACTGTATAAAAAAAATATCGTTGCAAGGTGATCTCATATATCTAACCTTGTCTCAACGTTTTTCTGAAAATCTTTGTCATTCATAAGACAATTATTAATTAGATATAAGTTTAAAAGATGAAGTTATAAGGTACTCCAATATACTTATATCTTTTCCAAATACTACTTGAACTACCACCGTTCAAGTTATAATCAGTTTCAAAAGTTCATCACATAGATGAGACTACAAGACAAGATTTGAATAGATTCAATCTTTGAAATATTATTGAATGAAATAAAGTTACGAGATACTTTATTTAGTCCCGGTATATATATATCCACATATATATACCCCTTTAAACATTTCCTGGAACCTCTGTTATGTAAAGTATGAACAGAGTTTGAAACATCCAATGAATTTTGGAAAGGAAAAGAATTTTGGCATAAACCCGATATCTCGCTGATCAGGCAAAGATACCAATAAGTAACCTTTTCTACTGTAGATGGATGAATTCCTCACCGGTCATCACCCTGGCCGCATTAGGACCTCGCGCTAGACCGTACCCCGGCCCCTCACGCGTTGATGGACTGCCACCCAGCCACTTACACAATAATAGACCGTACCCCGGCCTGTCGCTTACGCCGACTCAATGAGATGGGCTTACTTCCCGAACGTTGGGCAAGTAATCAATTCATTTACCAAATCTGCAACCTCGTTGCGAATATAAAATACACCACAGAGCCGGATTCCCCAGGTTTTGAGCGAGTATTTAAATCCCCTTTAAAAAGGAAGATCTTAAATATAAAAATGAGTTTTGGGATCCGCTCTGACTTTTAAAAATCATTTTGAAGACTCGAAAACACTTTAAAGAGTGTTTGGAGTAAGGCTGATTTAATGAAGTAAATCAGTCCCCAGAATATTAGAAAATATCTGAATATTATTAATTAAATAATATTCCCATAAAGAATAGTCTTTATAAAAATAATTGAAGTAGAAGTATTAAAATTTATACTTGAAACGAGTATTAAATAACCAAAGATATACTTATATGAAAGTATTATCTTTATTTGAATAATCGAAAATAAGTTTGATTATTAACACCTTATTCTTTAATAAAATAAAGAATATATTTCAGCAAATAATCGGAGTCATAGATCCTCAAATGAATATTCAATAATATTCACTAATAATATAAAAGAGTCATAAGCCCTCGAATGAATATTCAAATAATATTCAATAAATAATATAAAAGAGTCATAAGCCCTCGAATGAATTATTCAAAATAATATTCAATAATAAAATAAAGTTAAAGTTATCGAATAAACCTTATTCGATTAATAGTTTGGAAAACTATAACCATATATATATATATATATAAATATATATATATATATATATATCCATATCCATATATACAAAATCTACTCGGGATCCTCGACTCCCGGTTTTAGAAAAATATTTTCACCTTTTATCCCCTATACTAAGGGTATACGCAACTACTTGCTTATTTCTAGCATAGGTATTATGCAACTATAAGCATTGAAATCAACATATAGATAACCAGATTACGAAACAGACATGCATATATACCATATTAGCATGCTCCAATATATCGCAAAATTTGCTAATAACAATCATGCAATATCACAAGATAATGCATATACATATATTTACATCACAACAACAGTATAACGGGTAGAAAACTTGCCTGAGCGATTGGGGGTTACGAATGGCTCGGGACGAGTCTGGTAACCTATAAGCAACAAGTAAGTTGGAATTAAACCAAAGTCACTTGTAAATCTATACTCTAACCGACTCAGACTCTAACGCTCGTTTTGCGCTTAACGATTTACTTAAGTCGCTCGAGTACCCTCGGCTCCACCATTTTTAATAATTTACCCATTACGAGTTTTAAGGCGATTCTTTCGCGAGTGTCTTATCAACTGCCTAACACACTCTACATAAATGTTTCATACATTAATTAACCCTTTTTGGTCTTTAATCTATGTTTCAAAGTAAGGCGAGGGGAAAAGTTTCGTTCGCGAAACGCCGTTACTTGAAATGGTCGTTTCTCCTAAACCGTGCATCGGAATCGAACGAACTACATATCAAAACGAAGCTCGTAACATGAGCTATCTAAACATGGCAGTGGTCATAATCTAGCAGGGGGTTCTCGGGTCCTAATGCTATGCACAAAAACAGTCCAAAGAAAATCGGACGTTACGACGGCTATGTTTACGCGATTACCAATATTTATACCATTCCAATTCTTTACCAATTCACTACAAACCACCCAACCATCATCAATACATCAAACACAACTTATATCAAGGCAAAGTCAGTCCATAATCTCAAGGTTTTCCAACTTATTCAACCGCAAACATGATCTACTAACCATAACTTAGGATTCATTAACCATTAACCAAGATTCATATCCAAAATCACCACAAATCCAACCAAACTATCTAACATACATGGATCTTGCTATACATACATGGATATTTCTATATATACATTAATCCATCCATAAACTCATCAAAACTCAAAGTTCAAACTATAAGTTAAAGGTGAAAGTTGTTTATACCTCCTTGAAGCTTCCTAACACAACCCAAGAGCTTTGAATGCCTAAAAGAACCTTGATCCTTGCTTGTATAACCTTAATCTTTCATAAAATTTCAAGAAAACTAAAGTTATTTCTTGAAGGTTACTATTCACCATCTTCTTCCTTGATTTATTGGAAGAGATTGTGAAGGAATTAGGAGCTTAAACTTATAGCATATCCATATCTATGTACAAGGAAGCTTAGATAATTACCTTGTGATTTAACAATGCTTGGAACTTGATTTTTGAAATTCTTGCCCTTGAAAAAGATGAAAAGCCGAGAGCAAGATGATGAGAATGAAATGATTTTGTGTTTTTTGATTTGTTTGGCTTAGCTTGGTTGTTTTTTGTTTTGTTTTTGGTTAATTACCTTAATAACCTTATATTTGTGTGGTTATAAACCAACCACACCTCCTCCTTCCCTATGTCATGCTTACATCACATTGCTATGTCATCCTCCCTTCCTTGTCCTCTTCTCATTGGTTGGGTGACATCACTTCCTCTAATCCTTTTGCTTAACTTCCTAATTGTTTGCCTAATGACCGCTGATCTGTTATACGGTTCGCTTAACTTTCGTTTTCGTTTATCGTTTGAGGGATCATACCCGGGATCTTATTACTTAGGTTCCCTTAACCTTTCTCAATATATTGTATTCCTTTTATGATCCTCTCTTATAATCCTTTAATTTAAATCCTTTTTATCCTGTTACCTTATACTCAATTCTCTCCGTATCTAGTGGATTTCCGGGAAAATCAAAGTGTTCGGATTTGGATTCTGACGATCTTTACATACACTTATATCCCATATAAAGTACTAATAAAATCTCAGAATATCCATATCAGAACCCCTACATAGTGTGGCATGAAAAGTTTTCTCATTCAGCAAAAACACTATTCATAAGGGTTTCAAAAATTTCCCAAAAATTGGGGTTATTACAATAGTAGTATGAGTTGGTACCCCTATTTTTGATGAGGATGAATCTCCTTGCTCCAAGGCCATGAGTGCATAGTTTCCAAACTCTTCATCTTCATCATTATCGGTATCATCCCAACTCTTTCCTTCTGCAATGTAAGCTTTAGCAGACTATTTCTTCAAGAGATCTTCATACTTAGCTTCCAACTCCAAATATGCCTTGTCCCTTTTCACTTTCTTTGGCTTTTTACGTTCTGTTGGCAAAGTGCCCAATTCATCACAACTGAAACATCTTATTTTTGATCTGTCAACAGATCCAGTTTTATAGCCACTTTTGCCACCAGAGTTGTACTGAGCTTTTCCTTTCCAGGTGTTGTCCTTGTTTAAATGTTTGTCCTTTGTTCTTGAAGAACTTTGACTTCTTTACTCTAATATTAGAGTATTTTCTTGCTAGGTAAGCCATGGATTGATCCAACTCATCCAGTTCATCCAAGGTATAAGACTCATTTTCTTCAACTTTTATAATGAATTACTTTTATGGCTCCTTGTTCTTTTGCTCAACACTTGAGACAGTTGGAGTCTGGATTTCTTGGTCATTATCAGATGAATTACAATCATTAATAACTAGTGCACTTGAAAAATTAACAATGTGCCCTTGATCAGCTCTTAAATATTTTCTTTGAATCATTTCCAGTTAATAGGTTTTTAAAACACCATATAAAACTTCCAATATAATTCTGCTCAAGTCTCTCCCTTCTTTTATATGTGACGCCCTCCGAACCCGAGTCAGAAGTTTGGGGTTCACAACACACACACACACACACACACACACACCTTATATAAACCTGTTTAATATATGCAATGACCCTACTTAGTATAACTACAGATCACAATAGGTTAAAATACGCACACAAGCCACAACCTTATTTATATTACAAACGTACCAAATCCTAACTAGTTTAGCTTATAACTGAAAATAAAATGTTCTTGTTAGATATATTTGAGATGTCATGACTAATGTGTTTCATGTTTAGTTTTCAGATCTTAACAAACAGGAAATATCAGTACTTACTGGAATCAGTACTTACTGGAAGTCAGAACTTAAGGATATCAGAATTAGGTTATCAGAAGATAAATATTAGAAGATAGATATCAGAACTTAAGTACGGGAGGACTTACAGTTAAGGAAGGAAGCTGATTTACAGGAAAGTAGATCGAGACTAATACAAAAGAAGATATGCATGGAAAGAGTTAGAGGACTGAAAAAATTGTATAAGATATCTGATTGATATATTTAAGGAGGCAGAATTATATTCCATATCAATTAGAAGTTATCTTGTAACTGTGTACTATATAAACACAGACATAGGTTTACACTATATGTGTTATCATTATCGAGAAGATCATACATTGTAACCTAGCAGCTCTTAGTGATATTTGTTCATAACTAAGAGAGAACAGTTCCATTGTAACAGAGTTTATTATATTGAATATATCTGTTCACTGTTACTTATGCTCAAAATCGATTTGATAGTATTAAACACTGTGTTCAACCCCCTTCTACAGTGTTGTGTGACCTAACAATTGGTATCAGAGTTTATCTGTTAACAAACATACAGTAAAGATCCAAACAGTCATGTCTGAAGAAGCAGAAATTCCAACCAAGCCCACCAAAACTGAAGAAACTCAAAAGACTCAAACCCACAGTCGATATGAGACTATTAGGGTTCCCATACTAAGACCTTCTGAGTATCCCATATGGAAAGTGAAGATGGCTATGTTTTCGGAAGCTACAGATCCAGAATACCTTGACAGAATTAATGAAGGACCACATAAGCCAACCAAGCTCTCTGTTGTAATTCCAGATCAGCCATCAAAGACCATACCAAAGGAAAAAATAGAGTATACAGCTGAAGATATCTCATCCATTGCCAAGGATGCAAAGGTAAGGCATTTGCTGTATAGTGCCATTGATAATATCATGTCAAACAGGGTAATTCATTGCAAGACTGCAAAGGAGATATGGGATGCTTTGGAGACAAGATGCCAGGGAACTGATGCAATCAAGAAGAACAGGAGGACTCTACTCACTCAAGAGTATGAGCACTTTGACTCAAAAGCTGATGAGTCATTAACTGACTTATATGACAGGTTTGTCAAACTCTTGAATGATATGTCACTGGTGGATAAGGAATATGATCTTGAAGATTCAAATCTAAAATTCCTTTTAGCTCTTCCTGAAAGTTGGGATTTGAAGTCTACTACTATAAGAGACAACTATGCTCTTGATGAAACTACTCTTGATGAAATTTATGGTATGCTCAAGACTTATGAACTTGAGATGGATCAAAGGAGCAAGAGGCATGGGAGAAAGTCAAGGACAGTTGCTCTTAAAGCTGAGGAGGAATTACCCAAAGTGGCTATCTCAAAGAAAGGCAAAGGAAAGACTCTCATCATAAAGTCTGATTCAGAATCATCAAGTTCTGATGATGATGATTCAGAAACTGAAAGTTTACCTAAAATAGATGCTGGTGAAGAGATGATGAAATTGTGTGCTCTTATGGTGAAGGGTATCACAAAGATAGCCTACAGGAAATTCAGAAGGGGAAAGAAGTTTTCCACGAAAGGTGGAAGTTCTGATAAGAAAGGGTTCAGAAAGTATGAAGGCAAAAGTGTAAAGTCTGACAGAGGAGACAACTCAAATGTCAAATGCTACAGTTGTGGTGAAAGAGGCCACATATCTCCTGACTGCAAGAAAGGAAAGAGTGACAAAGGCAAGGCACTTGTCACAAAGAAGAAAAGCTAGACATACTGATGGCAGCCCTGAAACTGCTGAATTGAAGGTACCTCAAACAACTTATACTTTTCATACTGATGATATTACTGAGTTGAGATTATATCTTAAAACCATGTTTATTAGCTACAGAGATCAAACTTTAACATGTGAAAGATATACTTCTAAAAATCTTGCTTATAAGAAAAGGAATGACTATTTGGAAAAAGAGTTAGTTATGTTCCATCAAACTCAGAAAGAAAGAGATGATGCTTTTTATGTTAGAGATGAATTGCTAAAATTGAATCAATCTCTAAAAACTGAGTTAGAAAAAGAAAGAGAGATTATCAGGACTTGGACTAACTCTGGCAGAATAACTCAGAATTTATTAAGTAGTGGAAACTGGAAAGAGGGCTTAGGTGATGGAGATGATAAAAGTGAAAAAGGAACTGAACAAATTGAGCCAATTGTTGTTAAACAAACTGCTATACCAAAGGTAAATCCTGTTAAGTTTGTAGCTAAAACTGTAAAGTCTGATTCTGAAAAGATGAAAAAGTCTGTAGCAGAAGTTAAGAAAAAGTCAACTTCTGACAAATTAGAACAGGATAAACCAGCTGAAGTTAACATAGGCTTAATGACTAAGAAGCAGCTTAAGCTAAGCTGAAAGAAATAAGGAATGTCAACAAGGTAAAGGCAGCTAGGAGAAATAGGAATGGAAACGAAGGTGTGAATAAAAGCAATAATTATATGCATGTTCCTAATGCTCCTAGAAAGAAATGTTGTAACTGTGAAAACTCTAACCATCTTGCTTCTTTTTGCAGGAAGAATAAGAATATAAACTCTTTACCTCCTAAGTCAGGAGTTAAGAGTCAGTCTGTTAGGTTTAAGCCACAAAATCCTTGTTTTAATTGTGGTAGTTTATGGCATTCCATTTATACTTGTAAGGAATATCATAGTTTGTACTATGATTATTATCAAATAAAACCTTCTTTGAAGAAAGTTGCTTTAATTCCTTCTAGTGTAAAGTCTGATGCAAAGTCTGATATAAGTTCTGATAAACAACATATTAGCATAAACTCTGATATTAAATATGATGTAAATGCTAACAAACTTAAAAAGGCCAAAGGATCCAAGCAAGTATGGGTCCTTAAAACTAACCATTAGTGGTCTTTGTGATTGCAGGGCAACAGGAAAAACATCCTAGTACTGGATAATAGATGTTCAGGACATATGACTGGAAATAAAGCCCTGCTCTCAGACTTTTTGGAGAAAGCTGGCCCAGGAGTTTCTTTTGGAGATGACAACATGGGAAAAACTCTGGGATATGGCAATATTAATCTGGGGAATGTCATCATTGAAATAGTAGCTCTTGTCTCAGGACTTAAACACAATTTGCTGAGTATTAGTCAAATCCGTGATAGAGGCTATCATGTGGATTTCTTTGAAGAACATTGTGAAGTTGTAAGCAATTCTACAGGAAAAGTGGTTCTAAAAGGTTACAGGCATGGTAACATTTATGAAGCCAGACTTTTAACAAGTTTTGATGGTTCTGCAATCTGTCTGTTGTGTAGAGCATCAATTAAAGAAAGCTGGAATTGGCATAAAAGACTCTCTTATTTAAACTTCAACAACATAAATGAGCTTGTAAAGAAATATCTTGTGAGAGGACTGCCAAAATCAGTATTTGCTCCTGATGGCCTTTTTGATTCATACCAAAAGGCAAAATAAAGAAAATCTTCTTTCAAGAGCAAAACTTATCACCTGCATGTTGATCTATTTGGTCCAGTAAATGTCATGTCTATTGCAAAGAAGAAATATGCTATGGTTATAATGGATGAGTTCACAAGGTACACTTGGGTGTACTTCTTGCACAAGAAGAATGAAACTGCATTTACACTAATTGATCATGTGAGACAGATGGATAAGTTGGTCAAAGAATCTGTTAAAATTATAAGAAGTGATAATGGCACTGAGTTTAAGAATTTAATCATCAAAGAGTTCTGCAAAGAACATGGAATAAAACAGGAATTTTCTGCACCTGGAACTCCACAGCAAAATGGAGTTGTAGAAAGAAAGAACAGGAATCTCATTGAAGCTGCATGAACTATGCTTGATGAAGCAAAGCTGCCAACCTACTTTTGGGCCGAAGCTGTGAAGACTGCTTATTTTACACAGAATGCTACACTCATAAACAAGCATGGAAAAACACCATATGAGATGGTGAAGAAAAAGAAGCCAAATCTGAAATACTTTCATGTATTTGGTTGTAAGTGTTTTGTTCTTAAGACTCATCCTGAACAACTGTCAAAATTTGATCTTAAAGCTGATGAAGGAAATTTTGTTGGATATCCACTTTGCACAAAAGCCTTCAGAGTCTAGAATTTAAGAACAAGGGTTGTCATGGAATCTATCAATGTATCTTTTGATGATAAGAAGATTACTGGACTTGAAGATTTCATTGATCACGATCAGCTGAGATTTGAAAATGAAGACTTAAATTCTGATTCTGTAAATTCTGATGACTTATACTCTGAACCTGTAAGTACTGATGTCATTGAATCTGTGGTAACAACTCCAAAGGAAAATGCACCTGTCCAGGGGGAGCAAGCTGGAAATCCTACCACATCTCAAGACTCTCAAGAAGCATCATAACCTGTCACTGGCTCTTCAAGTTCTGATTCATCTAGTTCTGATGAGGCAAATTCTGATAATTCTGGAAACTCTGATACTTCAAATCCTGAAGGATCCAAGTCAAATTCTGAAGTCTCAGAGAGCATAACTACAGGGGGAGCATCAGAAAATGCTGATGGAGATAGCATGGATCATGGGGGAGGATCCAGTTCTAGAAGTCAACTTCAATCTGCAAGGAAGTGGACCAAATCACATACACATGGAAAAATTGCATGTGCACAATAATTGTTACTTATTTCCAGTGCTCATTAACTCCTGCTTTAACTTTTTACTGACTGTTATTATTACACATCGGTCTAGGGAGACGAGGCATCATTATTTCTACTCTTAATTGTTAAACATTCCCGAGTCCCTTGGTATTCTGATGGTTATTTAAACCGACAATTTATGTCAGCCAAATCATCTTCCATTTTTTCACAAACTCACTCTCTCTCTTAATTCTCATCATTTTTTTCTTCATAAACAAAAATGGTTATTTTCAACTTGTTCATGAACTATGAAAATTTCAATATAGAGTTGAGTTGTGATGACTGGCAACAGGAGTGGCATGTCACCGCCATTCCTGAAGAGATCTGGAACTCTATTCCACAAGAGGTTCACACATACCTCATGTATTTATTCGATGGACTATCAGCTCCATCTTGATCGATTGGAAGAAGAAATGAGAGAGGCTCTCCTTCAGCAAGAACGGATCATCCGTCTTGCAGTGCTCTTTGTCAGCAGCAGCAGGAACTAGTCGTTAGGTTTTCTTCTAAGACTAAGGTTGTTGATGTTAATCATCTTAGACTAGGACTATCTTGTAATCATTTGAATGTAATCTATAAATTTCATAAGATGTACTTTTTGGATATTTTAATGAAATTTTCTTTGATTGCAAGATTTAGTCTCTGTTTCTCTCATATTATGTGACTGTGAATGTTCTAATTGTAATTTGTTAATCTTTACTTCATCTATTTGAACTATATATTTTGATGAATGTTTTGATTAAAATTATGGTCAATAATAAGTTGTGATGATTTGAGAAACAGTTGAAGCACAAGTTCATGCATCGGAACCTGTGATAGTTGAAGCTGAGAATGTTACTTCTCAGATTGAAACATCAGCTCAAAGTTTTGATACTTTGAAAAGAAAGAAATCTGTAAGTTCTGTTGCTGCTGAAGCAACTCCTTTATTGACAAGGAGATTGAAGAAAATGAAGGCTAGGAGGTATTTGGCTAAGGCTCCGTCAGAAGATACTGAAGAAGCTGAGGAAGGGATCAGGAATCTTCGATCTCATAAGAACCAATTATCATTGAAGCCCTTCCAGCTCAAGCCAAAGAAACTGCTAATGATACAGTGGTTACCCCTCATGTCTCTCATATTAAAGCTACAGATGATGCTAAAGAACAAACTGAAAACTCTGAGATAGATATTCACAATTTGAATATACCAAATGTTCTTTATCTGGAAGCTCCATCTACAGAAGCTCAGCCATCTACAGTCAACTCTCCAATCTTAGGTGCTGAGAGACCATCTACACCAATACTGGAGATAAATTCTGATGCTCAGAATTTAAATGAAGTTGTTCCTGAATCTCCAGTTGCATCACACACTATTGTGCTGTTAGAACATAATCAGTCTTCCTCAAGTTCTGAAGACAGTGTTTTTGTTGAGACTCCAGTTCCCATACTAGGCAAGGAAGCATTGGTGAAGAAATTTATTGAAAATGTAGCACCTATTCCTTGGGAGGATACTCACAGAGGTGTGGAGTGGACCAAGAAGTGGAATGAATCAAATTTTATTCCAAGCCCTAAAATTCTGACAGAGCATATTGCTAAAGCTGATGAGTTGCTCACAAATACTGATTTCAAGATGCAACTCAAGATCATAGCTCTGTCTTCTAAACATCTTCAAGGTCTACATTCTTCTACTCATGAAAGGGTTGATATACTAAAGGAACATGCTGATAAGCTAGATCTATAGATCAAGCTTGACTAGAACAGATATGTCAGACCTACTCTTGAGAAAATTGAAGCCATTGAGAAGATTCAAGAGAAGCAACAGGACCAAATTGATGAGGTCCTGGCTAACCAAGCTTCTCCAAAAGCTCAATTGGATGAAATCCAATCTTCAGTTGAACTTCTTCTCTCTCTCTTACTTCCTGATGATGCCAAAAAGGGGGAGAAGGTAGTTAAGTCCAAATGCTCACCTACTGAAATACTGAAGAAGAAGGATGACAAAGGTGATGACCAGGGAAACTCTGATAAGAGCAGAGGTCAAGGAAAATCTTCTACACATAACAAGTCAAGTTCTGATAATCAAAGTCTGAAGTCAAGTTTTGATAAGCAAAGTCTGATGTCAAGTTCTGATATTCTGATTCAGTCAGGATCTAAAGACTCTCAGAAGTTCTTACAAACTCTGAAACTAAAGAGGAAGAAGACTACTGTTTATTACAAAGATCCTAAATCCAGACACTTGATGAGGAGATAGCTAGAAGATTATTTCTGAAACAAAATCCAGGAATGGATTTGGAAACTCTCAAGGAGGAAAAAGCTAGATTTGCAGCTGAGAAGACAAATCTTAAGTCTAAAGCTTATGATGCAAAGAAACCTCCAAGGCCTAAGGAAAAAGGCATTGTGATCAAAGAAAGGTCAAATTCTAAGGCTTCAAAGTCCAAGACTAGATCACAAACTGAGATTGATCCTAAGTCAAAAGGAAAAAAAAAGGTTGGTGAACCTTTAAAGATTCAGAAAAAGATAAGTTCTTCCGCTCCAGTCTATCAAACTACAATGCATGATGATGATTTGATAGAAGATGAAACTGTTCAAATTCTGAAGGGAAGAAAGATAATTGAAGAATCTAAAATAACCTCTGACACTGCTCAAGTTGTTCAGAATAAAGAACAATAAGTTACAGAAGAAACAACAAATTCTGATCAAGTTGATTTGAAAAAGATGATAATTGTTGATAAGAAGAAGCTGTTATGGAAGAAAGCTACTCCAGTTGAACCAAAATCCAATCTTATGATTAATCAACTCGCAACATTTGGGTTGAGAGTCAAGCAACCTAGAGATAGAGCTGGATTAGGTTTTGATGAAGAGAAGATACAAACAGGAGTAGAAGTTACTCTAAGAGATCCTTTCATGTTGACAGAAAAACCATATGAATAAATCAAACAAAAGCACCTTGATAAAGTGCTGTCTGCTCAAATTGTGATAGATGCTCATGATAAGGATAATCTAAAGGAGAAATTGATCTTATTTCTCAATGATGGACTAACTTACAGACTACTCATACTGATGTGCTAAAGAAGTCTGTCAGAGAGCTTCAACATAGTCACTATCTTCTGGAAGTAAAATCTGATATTATAAGAAGATGGTCAGAATACATTTTGAAGGCTATAAGAGATCTATTTAGAATCTCTAGTACAAAGACTTCTCAGTATATACCAATGATTATTGAAGGTGATGGAAGAGAAATTTCTATGCTGAAGAATTCTGCTAAGGTGGAAGTTATTATGAAAGGAAGATGCTTATGTTATAATGAAAACTCTTCACATCCTAGAGTTATCAGACTTGGTGATGGAATTGAAAGAACATCAATTCAAGCTCTCAGAATAGCCATTTATCAAATTGGTGACAGTAAAGATGAAGAACTGATGCAGGTCAAAGCACAGTTAGTTGAAGTTCTAAGAAAAGCTGAAGATAAGCTAGTAAAAGATTTTGTTAAGAATCATTATGGATTCAGATTGATCCAGTGATGTTGGTAAAGCTGCATGTACTGTAAGTTGTAGTTAATAGTCTTATTAAACTCTCATTGCATTTGAACTTAAATGTTTTTGATATCATCAAATCTATTAACTTGTATATTTTTGCATAATTTACAAGTTGGGGGAGATTTTTAGATATATTTGAGATGTCATGTCTAATATGTTTCATGTTTAGTTTTTAGATCTTAACAAACAAGAAATATCAGTACTTACTAGAATCAGTACTTACTGGAAGTCAAAACTTAAGGATGTCAGGACTTAGGTTATCAGAAGATAAATATCAGAAGATAGATATCATAACTTAAATACGGGAGGACTTATAGTTAAAGAAGGAAACTGATTTATAGGAAAGAAGATCGAGACTAATACAAAAGAAGATATGCATAGAAAGAGTTAGAGGACTGAAAGAATTGTATAAGATATCTGATTGATATATTTTAGGAGACATAATTATATTCCAAATCAATTAAAAGTTATCTTGTAATTGTGTACTATATAAACACAGACATAGGTTTACAATATATGTGTTATCATTATCGAGAAGATCATATATTGTAACCTAGTAGCTCTTAGTGATATTTGTTCATCACTAAGAGAGAACAGTTCTATTGTAACAGAGTTTATTATATTGAATATATATGTTTACTGTTACTTGTGTTCGAAATCAATTTGATTGTATTAAACACTGTATTCAACCCCCTTTTACAGTGTTATGTGACCTAACAGTTCTTATAAACTTTCAAACTTAAAACAAAAAAAATAGTCTTCCACTAGTTTATTCCGTCTCAACCTGGAATCCTATCTCGCACACTTGTCTGGGGATCCTCGCTACCAATAGTTTCCTTTTTAACAGGAAAAGAACATAAACAGATTTGCAAGAGTGAGCTAACTAGCTCAGCAAGTCACAGTGACAATACTGAGATTGAACAATGATAAATTGAAATGATATAAGTAATCAAGTTTCTTGATAAGCAATGATTATAATTGGATATTCACTTTTATTTTAAAAACCAAGGTTAGGTTGATGATCAGTCACGCACTAACCCCGAGCAAGGCACACAGCTCAGCTCTAAATACTAGATCCAAGGCACACATTGGCCTAACATGACCACGAATTTGTTCTGACCACGAATCTGGTCCATATTTAAAAATAATCCAATTCTATAATAACAATATGATAAACAATATAAATCAATAAACAAAATCATAAACAACATTCAACTGAAAGCATAGGATGATCCGTAAATATTATAAAGGTATAACAGGGTATGTACAATGATTGGCTTCCAGCCTGTAAATGAATTAGATGAAAGAAGAACAAAGGTTTAATGGTTTCAAGGATTAGTCTTATGATGTATAAGGTATGAAGGTTGGTATATTAAATAAATTTGGTTCAGTAAACTATATATGGTATGTATGTATTTGTAGAATAGTATCGTATATATATAATTTGTATCTAGGGATTCAACAATCACTAGTTTACAAAGAATAATGTTTACGGATCAAAGATCAATAAGAAGAATCGGGGTTTAGAGTTAAGTATTTCAAAGCACTTTCAATATAACAAGAAAGATAAAAAATACTTGCTTTATCTCAATCTGCTTTCACTTCACTTGTACTCGTCTATTGATCCTTACTCACTAACCACTTACTTTCCCTTTCTATGTCTCGCTTCCTCTTATAGACAGCACAAGTATTTATCAATACTTATTCTCATCTCATTCTATTCGGTACAAGCTTCTATCTACCCTTCGTTTCACCCAAATCCGACGTACAGATTGAAAGTTACGATAAAAACCGTCAAATAATATACACATAAACTGATTACACATCAATCAGATCACATATATCACATAACACGTAAGATATATGATGAAATAATTTTTCAAAGAAGATCCGGGGTTAAAATGATTTTTTGGGTATTTCATACGAATTTTTAAACATTTTTTGGAATTAAAATGGATTAAAGAATCATTTTATAAATAAATAACAAGGTTCAAATACCCGGATCTAACTTTAAAATCATTTAATAATAATTATCAAATCTTGAACATAATTTAAAATAATATTTTAAAGCTCGAAACTATTTTTCAGAATTTCTAAATCAAAAGAAATAATTAAATCTAATTAAATAATCAATTAAAATTAATTAATAACTAATTAATTAATCAATTATTATTTAAATTAATTGACCAATTAAATAATTAATTTCTGACTAAAATTAATTATTAAAATAATTCAGATTTATTTTTGAATTAAAAATAATTTTTAGAATAAAAAAATAATGAATTTTGAAATTTTAAATAATTAAAATCAATTTTCTGAAAATAAAATAAAAGGAAATGTAATTTTTGAAAACTCTAGGGACAGAAATGTGATTTTAGCAAAAAAAAGGGGGTGAAATGGTAATTTTACCATCCCCCTTCTTCTCCACCACGTCGGTTGAAACTCCATGGCTTCCGCCATGGAGCTTTTTCGGCGGCCTACAGACACACCCAAAAATGCAGAGAAATCACGGGAACTATTTTTTGATGACCCATGAGCCCAATTCTGCAAACAATCCGTGCAAACATTGGACCTATCGTCCGGAAAATCGATAAAAAAAAATTGACGCCGCCACGCCTGTTTTTCCGGCGAACTCGAATACTTACCCTCTGTTATTCAAACTTATACAATTCAATTACTTTTATACAATCTATTCATTGGTATAAACCAATTAAACTAATAACCCTTGAATAAAAAATACCCAAATTTAATTAAGAACATTCTTACCCCTTATAAATCCTAATTTTAATAATTCGAGAATCAAACTCAATTTTCTATATGTTGTTGAACTCCAAATTAAACATATAATATACCAAAATGATCAGAATAAAATTATTAACAAGATGCAATCATCAAATCACACAAACAACATCAAAATCAAAAATTCATATTTTAATCATAATTTAATTCAAATTTAAATAAAAATATAGGATAATACCTTTGATTTCTACAGTGAAACTAGTTGTAGAATCTGATAGTACTCCTTACAAGCTTCGATTCGGTTACTCAAACGCTTGATTTCGAGTTTGATAACACCCTCGTTTTTAGGTTTGATTTTGATGAACACGACGAATATTAGGGTGTTTCTCTGTAAATTATATAATTTAACTGTTTGTTTTTGATCATCTGTATAAAATAAAATATGGTAAAGGCTATTTATACTTACGGAATATTGGTATCCAGGTGGATCATATTGGATATAAAAATAGATTACTTAGCCGCTAAGTAACAATAAAGGAGGTCCAATTCGGTACCGGTTTAGGATAATTATCAAAACCGGATTTTTATCATACAACCTACGAGAAGATAATGTAATAATTTAATCAAAATATCTCGTTCCTCGAGGATACGGGTTTTATCGATTTACGGAAATGAATATTGTATCGAAAATTTTATGTCGGGACCCGCACGGGTAAAATCGTACTCCGGATCAAAAAAGTTAAAACACGGAAAATGCTTGGAATAATCAAATTAGGTTAGAAAGGAGTTTTCCCAAGACTTCCGGGTTGTAAAAATGCAAAAACGGTTGAAGTTGAACGATTCCCGGTTATACAAAATAGTTTATAATTACTCGTGAAAATAATTTATTAAATCTATAAATCCTTTATAAAATCATATAACAATATATAAATTAGCAAAAAAATATCAAAATTATCTATACTTCATTTTGGACATATAAAACTTAAAATACTCAAATTTATCACATGTAAATAGCCAAACATCAATACCAATTATCAGATAATTCACCAAAAATTCACATAATAATCATATAATAATTATTTATTGATAAAAACAATTACACGATATTTCCCGTATATTACATTATAGCTGAAATTTTCTGTTCTAGATGGTCTGGAAGGGTGAGAAAAAATTTCATGTACCTCCTCAGCTTCATAATACTTGTCATGAAGCTTCAAGTCATTTATTAGCTTATTGAATCTTTCAAAAACATCAGTCTGGTTTAGCCATGAAACCTTCATAATGAGACACCATTATTCTCCTTTGGTTGGATCTAACTTCCTCTGTATCTTCACACAAAATTTTTATTTTCTCCCAGGTCTGTGTAGCTGCGTCACAGTTGAGAATATTGTTGTACATGACATTGTCAAGTGACTCTATCAAAATCAATAGCAGACCACTGTCAAGAGAGACTTTTTCTTTCTCAATTTCTGTGTATTTTGAAGGATCTTTAGGACCATAGTAAGCTGGGATGACCATGTCTCCATCTGTAGACTCTTCAATCCTTTTCATGGGAATAAAAGGTCCATTCTTCAGAATCTGGATGTACAAGGCATTGGCCATCCTTAGAAACAACATCATCTTTTTCTTCCATTGTGTGTAGTTAGTCTTATCAAATGCCGGTATCTTTATATTGCTTATCTTTTGTGTATTTATTCTTCCAAGATCTTGATTAGTTTACTTTCAAATTTTGCTCTGATACAACTTGTTAGATATTGAATACAACACAGGGGGCTGAATGTATTTTAGATATTTTAGCCTTTTTCAAACTATTTTGGATGGTGAACAAAGCAGATTAATTCGTAAAGATATTGTGTTTAACAGAATTAACAAAGCATGCACAACAAACACAGTATTTTTAAAACTCACTTAACTTTATATTAAAATTTAGCATGTCTTACTTCAAATTTCTAGGTTCTTTTGTAAGGAAAGAACTCAGCTTTTATCTTGAGAGAGTTACAAGAAAATCTAGATCTGTTTCATACAACTAAAATAAAGGACCAGTGTTTACTTTATAGATTAGTAAACACAGGTTTACACAACATGCAATAAGATGTACTAAACCCTACTTTAAGTTATCACTAAATCTTTCCATTTCCGGCTTAGTGAATCTTTGCAAATCGTGTAGGTCTGTGACTTTCCTTTGTCAGTTAATCTTGGCCCTTGATCTTGCACTCTTCAAGCTGCTTTTGTAGACTTTTCAAACTATGTGAATAGATCGTTTATTGATTGATAATCTTGAATATTTACCTTGTCTACATTTTGTACTTGAGGTTCATATCAAGATCTCCAATTTGTTGTATAGAGAACTGACATCTCGATAAGTATAATGGCTTATCGAGATCTCTTAGTTCTCTATAAGTGTCTTTGATTTGTCGAGGTCTCCGAGTTCTCTATAAGTGAATTTGGCTTGTCGAGGTCTCTGAGTTCTCTATAAATGACTATGACTTGTCGAGATCTCTGAGTTCTCTATTAGTGAACTTGACTTGTCGAGGTCTCTAAATCTCTGCATTTAGAAATGGCTTGTCGATATCTCTGAGATCTGTATATACATTTTGACTTGTCGATATCTCTGAGATCTCTAATGAGTAATTGACTTGTTGATATCTTCAATCTTCATATCTTCATTTTGACTTGTCGATATCTCTGAATTCTCTATATGCAGAAATGACTTGTCGATATCTCCAATATTCATCTCTTCATTTGACTTGTCGATATCTCTGGGACTTCTCTATAAGCCAATTTGGACTTCTCGATAAGTCATTCTGGAGTTCTCGAATGACTTCTTTATATGACTTGATCTGTGACTTGTATATATCTTGACTTTGAATATTTTTCCTAAAACATATTTATTCAACTCCAAGCTTCTTCACCTTTTCTCTGAGGCATGATCTTGTTGATCTTCTTCCAGAGTTTATTCTTAGGCTTGAGACTGTTCACAGAAAAATACTCCAGTCTGATATTTAATATTTTTATAGACTCAAGTAATATAATACAAAATACAGATTTAGACTATCATATAACTAAATCTAAGGGTTTTCAATGTGACGTAGTCTTGTTATAGTACATGCATCTCTTGCACAACATAGAGATGCACCCTTTCCCGACCGTTCACCCTCCGACATCGCACCCAGGGATACTGAGCCCCTTGCCCTCCGCCGATGAGGATGAGGATGATGAGATGGAGGCACAGACTTATGAGATTCATGACATATCCTCCAGTGTCCCGGACTCACCCCTACCACCCCTAGCGAGCATACATGTAGCCGTGCATGACTGGATAGTGGCTCAGCTGAATACTGAGATCACCGCGGCATCTACCCGCATTATGGAGCTACGACAGGCACTGACCGCCGAGAGGGCTACCAGGCTAGTTTACCCCGGGGATTTTAGGGCTGCTTCCCCGACTATAGCTCACCGGGAGATTGATGGGATTGAGCTCCGTACTCGAGTGTAGATGAGGATGACTGCGATGGGAGGATACATTCCGGTAGTTGATGCTGAGCTGATGCTAGCAGGAGCGATGAGAAGGGTTCGAGACCTCACGCGCAGTGACTTAGACTGAGAGACAAGTGATCACATATGGACCTTGTAAAGGGTTGGGTGACTTGTCACCAATTTTGTTAGGATAGCTAGTAGTAGATAGCATTCGTAGCCCTTCAGGGTTCTCGGTGTATGTATTTATATTCAGTATTCAGGATTATGTAGTTGATATATTGTATTCAGAAATATGTATGGAATTAGATGGTTGTTATTGTCCCCAAGACATAGTCTGGGAGACCCTATTATATATTATCCAGACGTTATTAAGAAATCCTCTTACCTTATTATTGCATCTTGATAGAAGCGCTAAATATTTAAATACATGCTTACATACAAATGAATTAATCAAAGTATAAAAATATGCAACTGTATTAACACCATTTTAATTATTAGAATGATGTCACCCCGTAGAAGAGGAACCAGGGCTCAGCCCACAGAATCTGTTAACCAATGGCAAGATAAACCCGACCATATAGTGAATGAGGAAAATGAAGAGGACCTAGACTCTAACGGATTTGATGAAGAAGGATATATAGAGGAAGAAGCTGAGGATACCCCCCAAGGGGGAAACCCTATGAATGAATTTATGGATCTTTTAAGGGCCAATCTGAACCAACAGCCCCTTCCACCACCGCCATATGTTGTCCAACAAACTGCTGCTACCGCCTTCAGGGCGTTTAAGTCTCTCAAACCCCCGGAGTTTCTAGGATCTGCCGACCCCGTTGAGGCACAGGCCTGGCTTAGGAAATAGAGAAGTCCTTCAAGATACTAGGAGTGAAAGAATGACACAAGACCATCTTCACCTCTTACATGCTGAAGGGAGAAGCTAACTACTAGTGGGAGTCCAAGCGTAACCTTGAGACTGACACTGTGGTCCCATGAGATAAATTCACGCAGTTGTTCTTAGACAAGTATTTCCCTAGTTCTATGGAGACTCAGATGGAGATCAAGTTCCTAGAACTGAAATATGATAGAATGATGGTGGCAGAGTACGAGGCCAAGTTTACTGAGCTGTCGAGATTTGTACCAGAATTTATGAAGACGGAAGAGAAAAAGGCACGAAGGTTTCAGCTTGGTCTGAAATAGTGGATCCGGAACCGAGTAGCAATGCTAGAGCTGACAGATTATGCCACCTTAGAGCAGCAGGCCTCGATTGTTGAAGCAGGTAGTGAGCAGAGTTTGAAAGAGAGAGAAAGTAGGAAAAGGAAGATAGAAAGTCAAGGAGAAGGAGGAACCGGGAACAGGAGCCTTCCGAGAAGGTTCGTCAGGGGAATGGTGTCCTAACCTGTGAGAGGCCCCAGATTTAAAAAGGCCCCAAGTGAGAGCGTTGACCAGGGCGGCGGACAATCTAGGGCGACATTTCACAGCCAACCCCACGCCCCTCTACCAGAGTGTCGAACATGCAGAAAGATATACCTCATAGTGTGTGTCCAGGCGAGAGCCCCTCTGAAGTGCTTCAAGTGCAACCAACCAGGACACCTTGCCCCAAGTTTCCCCCATCCAGGAATGACATGTTTCCAGTGTGGAAAGATAGGGCACGTAAAGAAGGATTGCCCAATCAATAGGCCACCGGTTTCAGGAATGAGCAGATCAGCTTCCAAGTGACCCCAACTTCTTGGACTTTCAACATGACCGTTCAGGACACTGTCCGGAACACCGATGTGATAACAGGTACCCTTTTGTTAAATTCTGAACGTACAAATGTCGTATTTGATTCTGGAGCGACCAAGTCATTTATATCTCAAAATTTTGCTAAGAAGTTGTGTTAGGTCCCGAATTATCGTAGAAAGGGGTGTTAAATACGATAATCACCAACTTAATAAATTCTTTCGAATCTTTTACGGATATAAAATTTAGTGCTTGGTTAGTGGTTTCGTGTTCTTGAAAGAAATATTGTTTAAAATAATAAAACGAGCAACACAAGATATTCGGGGAAATATATATTCGTATATAAATCCGCGAGGGGTGTTGCTGCACTCCAGTAAATAAATTAACCGGCCACAATCTAAGAACAACAGAGTCCTAGCTTCTACAAAGATTAACAAATTAAATCCTCTACAATGTTCTAACTTTTGTTTGTCTAAGGATTTAATTATCGGGTAACGATTATAATGCCCCTAAGAATATACAAGAGTTAAACCGGGCATTATAACGTTACTCCGGTGAGAAGTTAAACGGATAATCAAAGTGCTTGAACTTCTCTAAAAATCTTTGATTCTATTTTCACCAGCTCTTTGGGAGAGAAGATGAATAGAACAATACAATCTGAATTGTTGAATGATCTGCTGCTTGTGTAGACTTTTAATCAATAATGTGTGGCTGAGGAGAGAGCTGAGATCAGGGAATATTCTTTGTAACTTGCTACTAGTTATTTCTGCCAACTTACGACCAGCAACTACTCAACTGGCGACTAGTGTGGCGCCCTCCAAACCCGGGTCAGAAGTTTGGGGTACACCCACACACACACCTTATTTATAACCTGCTTATAACAATAATAAAGATAATAATAATATGCAGTGACCAACTTACCAACTACAACGGACCGCAACAGGTTAAAGTATACACACAAGCCAATCACACACTTATATTACCAACCATCCAAATCCCAACTATTCAAACTCAGAACTGAGTATTAAACATTATTACAAACTTTTACAAACTTAAATTATTCCAAAAGATGCCTACTAGCTTAACTCGATCAACCCGGACCCCTAGCTCTCGCACTGGATTGGGGATCCTCGCTACCAACTGGTTCCTTTTTAACTGGAAAAGAACATGAACAACATCGCACAAATGAGATAACTAGCTCAGCAAGTCACAAGGACAAAACTGAGAATAATGATCATCAAGTGAAAAGGGTTATGATATCAAGTGAACAATGAATTATGATTTAGAATTGAATATTATATTTTTATTTTAAAACCAAGGTTAGGCTGTTGATCAGTCACGCACTAACCCCGAGCAAAGCACACATCACTGCTCTAACTACAGGATCCAAGGCACACATTGGCCTAACTTGACCATTAATCTGGTCTGACCACGAATTGGTCTATAATTTTATAAAAAAAAGAATCCAATTCTAACATAATAACAGGATAAACAATGTAAAACAATAAACAGAATCATAAACAACATTGGATGTTCGATAATGAAATGGTTTCAATCTTTACAAAGGATAAATATGGCAATTTCAAAGCTTGGCTGTTAGGTAATGAAAGAATTGGATAACAAAGGAATCAACATTTCAAGGTTTCAAGGATTCGGTCTTTCAAAGCATAAGGTACAATGGTTTGACTATGTAAGTAATTCGATTCAGTGTTTGGTATTTAGTTTGTATGTATTTGTGGAGTAGTATCGTATATTTGTGGTTTGTATTTGGGTATACAATAGTCAATGGTTTATAAAGAATAAGGTTTACGGCTCAAGATCAATAACTGAAATCAGGGTTTAGGGTCCAGTGCTTCAAAGCACTTGCAATATAAAACAGGACTATTAATCAACTACAATATATCTCGAGAAAGTTCAGAACACTTTCCTGGTACTAGCTTGCTATACTGCACTAACTTCCAACTACAGCCATCTACTCCTCGACTATCTATTTCCCTTTCCTATGCCTTGCCTCTTCTGCTCACATATCATAAGCATCTATCAATATTCAACTCATACGATTCTATTCGACATACACTTCTATTAACGGATTGAAAGTGACGCTATAACAAGTAAACACCGAACATATAGACCGACAGTTAACCAACAAGTCACATATAACACAGAACACGTCAAACAATCAATGATATATCATTTACAAAGAAGTCTCGGGTCATAAACAGGCTATCGGGTTTTTAAAATGATTTTTAAAACATTTTTCAGAATTAAAACGGGTCATTGGATCAATTTCAGAGTAACAAACAGGGTTCAGTTGGCCAAATCTGGCTTCAAAACAATTTTATAATAATTATCGAGCCTTGAAAACAATTTAAAATAATATTTTAAAGCCCGAAACTATTTTTCAGAATTTTTAAATCATTTTTAAATAATTAAATCTAATTAAATAATTATTTAAAATCAATTAATAATTAATTAAATCAATTAATCAATTAATTTTCGAATTAATTGACCAATTAATCAATTAAATATTAACTAAAAATAATTAACTAATTAATTCAGATTTATTTTTGAATTAAAAATAATTTTTGGAATTCAAATAATATTTTTTTGGAATTTTCAGAAATTAAAAACGGATTTTTATAATTAAAATAAATAGAAAATATGATTTTTAAACATTTTTAAAACAGGAATCCTATTTCTGCAACTTTCCAGAAACTTCAGGGACTAAACTGTATCGTCCCCAAAAGTTTAGGTACCAAACTGCAAATTTTACAGGGCTCGCCGGAAAACGATCGGGGTTCGCCGGAGATGGCGTTTCCAGAATCTTCACACCTTCAGGAGCTCCAGATATCATCTACAATTCATGAGAAACAAATCCCAATAATCATTTTGTCCTAATAACCCCAGACCTGGCCGGAAAATGGCCAAGAACTTTACCGGTTTCCGGTGACCCGGCGAAAACTTCAAAACACAACTCCCTTCAATTCAGACATCCTCTGCTAACGAGCTATATACCAATCGATTGCAAATTTTATAAGGAACACAACCCACTATAATACAACAGCTAATAATTCTAAAATTAAACTCAATTTTGAACATGTTATTGAACTCCAAATCAGTCATATAATATATCAAAATCATCAGGAAAACAAACTCTACAACATGCAATCATCAAATCATTCAAACAATCATCCGAACAAAAATTCATATTTTTAATCAAAATAATTCAAAAATAAATAAATTTCCAGAAAATAAAACTTTGATTCTACAGTGGTATGGAACACAGATTCTGATAGTACACCTCAAGACCTTCGTTTTGGTTACTCAAGTTTTCCAAATGGATTCCGGTAACACCTCCGATTATTGGTTTGATTTTCAGAAAGATTTATGAATATATAAATTTTCTCTGGAAAATTATGTAATTACTGTCTGCAAATGATTTTTGGTACGAAATAAAATACGGTAAAGGTTATTTATAATTACGAAAAATTAGTATCCCGTTGGTACGTTTATTTATAAAAAATGATCCAAACGGTACCGGTTTTCGGGATAATTATCCAAACTAGTACAATTTATACTGCGGTCTTGGTCTCAGCGCCTGGTTACACATATTACGAGGTGATAATTGTGTTAGTTTAATAAAAAGATCCCGTTTATCGAAAATATGAGTTTTATTGATATACCGAAACGAATAATGTATTGAAAAGGTTGCGCCGAGACCCGCGCAGGACAAACCGTACGCCGGATCGAAAAAGTTGAAACATGGAAAATGCTCAGAATATTGCAATTAGGTTAGGAAGGAGTTCTCGGAAGAGTTTCGGGTTATAAAAACCTAAAAACAGATGATGTCGGTTGGTTCCCGATTGTATAAAATAGTTTTTAAATACTCGGAAAATGATTTTATAAAATCCATATATTTCCTATAAAATCATAAATCAACATAAAAATAAATAGGAAGATATGAAAATTATTTATATTTTATTTTGGACATATAAAAATTAAAATACTCAATTAATATTATTTTTAAACATCCAAATACATTTAACACTTAACAAATAATTCACAGAATAAATACTGAATATACATAATAAATATTTATTAGCAAAAATAATTACACGATACATCCCGGATATTACATCCTTCCCGCCCTTAAAAGGATTCTGTCCTCAGAATCTCCTAAGAAAACAAATGAGGGAACCTTTCTCTCATATCACTTTCTAACTCCCAGGTTGACTCTTCAACCTTTGGGTTTCTCCACAATACTCTTACTAACTTTACCACTTTATTTCCCAATACTTTCTCTCTTTCTTCTAGAATTTCTATCGGACTCTCTACATATGACAAATCTGCCTCAAGCTCTATTGGCTCATATTCTATTACATGTCTGGAGTCTGGATTATACTTCTTAAGCATCGATACGTGGGAAACATTGTGAATGTGCTCCATGTGCGGAGGTAACGCCAACTCGTAAGCTACTTTGCCAACGCGCTTTAGAATCTCAAAAGGTCAGACATATCTTGGGCTCAGCTT